>NW_027619197.1:0-49928 GCF_964187855.1 Myxine glutinosa
TTTCGCACTTGTGTTAGTGTTGAAAAACCACTTTTCGCACTTGTGTTGGTGCAGGGAAACCACTTTTGCACTTGTATTAGTGTGGAAAAAACCACTTTTCGCACTTGTGTTAGTGTTGAAAAACCACTTTTCGCACTTGTGTTGGTGCAGGAAACCTCTTTTGCACTTGTATTAGTGTGGAAAAAAACACTTTTTGCACTTGTGATAGTGTTGAAAAACCACTTTTCGCACTTGTGATAGTGTTGAAAACCACTTTTTGCACTTGTGTTATTGTTGCAAAACCATTTGTCTCACTTGTGTTGGTGTTGCAAAACCACTTTTACACTTGTGTTTGTGTTGGAAAACCACTTTTCCCACTTGTATTAGTGTGGAAAAAACACTTTTTGCACTTGTGATAGTGTTGAAAAACCACTTTTCGCATTTGTGTTAGTGTTGAAAAACCACTTTTCGCACTTGTGTTGGTGCAGGGAAACCACTTTTGCACTTGTATTAGTGTGGAAAAAACACCTTTTTGCACTTGTGATAGTGTTGAAAAACCACGTTTCACACTTGTGTTGGTGCAGGAAACCTCTTTTGCACTTGTATTAGTGTCGAAAAAACCCTTTTTGCACTTGTGATAGTGTTTAAAAACCACTTTTCGCACTTGTGTTAGTGTTGGAAAAACCACTTTTCGCACTTGTGTTAGTGTTGAAAAACGACTTTTCGCACTTGTGTTGGTGTAGGAAACCACTTTTTGCACTTGTATTAGTGTGGAAAAAATACTTTTCGCACTTGTGTTAGTGTTGAAAAACCACTTTTCGCACTTTTGTTTGTCGTTGGAAAAACCACTTTTCGCACTTCTGTTGGTGCAGGAAACCACTTTTGCACTTATATTAGTGTGGAAAAAAACACTTTTTGCACTTGTGATAGTGTTGAAAAACCACTTTTCGCACTTGTGTTGGTGTTGGAAAAAACCACTTTTCGCACTTGTGTTGGTGCAGGGAAACCACTTTTGCACTTGTATTAGTGTGGAAAAAACCACTTTTCGCACTTGTGTTAGTGTTGGAAAAACCACTTTTCGCACTAGTGTTATTCGCACTAGTGTTAGTGTTGAAAAACCACTTTTCGCACTTGTGTTGGTGCAGGAAACCTCTTTTGCACTTGTATTAGTGTCGAAAAAACACTTTTTGCACTTGTGATAGTGTTTAAAAACCACTTTTTGCACTTGTGTTAGTGTTGAAAAACCACTTTTCGCACTTGTGTTAGTGTTGAAAAACGACTTTTCGCACTTGTGTTGGTGTAGGAAACCACTTTTGCACTTGTATTAGTGTGGAAAAAACACTTTTCGCACTTGTGTTAGTGTTGAAAAACCACTTTTCGCACTTGTGTTAGTGTTGAAAAACCACTTTTCGCACTTCTGTTGGTGCAGGAAACCACTTTTGCACTTATATTAGTGTGGAAAAAACACTTTTTGCACTTGTGATAGTGTTGAAAAACCACTTTTCGCACTTGTGTTGGTGCAGGAAACCACTTTTGCACTTGTATTAGTGTGGAAAAAACACTATTTGCACTTGTGATAGTGTTGAAAAAAACACTTTTCGCACTTGTGTTAGTGTTGAAAAACCACTTTTCGCACTTGTGTTAGTGTTGAAAAACCCCTTTTCGCACTTGTGTTGGTGCAGGAAACCACTTTTGCACTTGTATTAGTGTGGAAAAACACTTTTCGCACTTGTGTTAGTGTTGAAAAACCACTTTTCGCACTTGTGTTAGTGTTGAAAAAACACTTTTCGCACTTGTGTTAGTGTTGAAAAACCACTTTTCCCACTTGTATTAGTGTGGAAAAAACACTTTTTGCACTTGTGATAGTGTTGAAAAACCACTTTTCGCACTTGTGTTAGTGTTGAAAAACCACTTTTCGCACTTGTGTTGGTGCAGGAAACCACTTTTGCACTTGTGATAGTGTTGAAAAACCACTTTTCGCACTTGTGTTAGTGTTGAAAAACCACTTTTCGCACTTGTGTTGGTGCAGGAAACCTCTTTTGCACTTGTATTAGTGTGGAAAAAACACTTTTTGCACTTGTGATAGTGTTGAAAAACCACTTTTCGCACTTGTGATAGTGTTGAAAACCACTTTTTGCACTTGTGTTATTGTTGCAAAACCATTTGTCTCACTTGTGTTGGTGTTGCAAAACCACTTTTACACTTGTGTTTGTGTTGGAAAACCACTTTTCCCACTTGTATTAGTGTGGAAAAAACACTTTTTGCACTTGTGATAGTGTTGAAAAACCACTTTTCGCACTTGTGTTAGTGTTGAAAAACCACTTTTCGCACTTGTGTTGGTGCAGGAAACCACTTTTGCACTTGTGATAGTGTTGAAAAACCACTTTTCGCACTTGTGTTAGTGTTGAAAAACCACGTTTCACACTTGTGTTGGTGCAGGAAACCACTTTTGCACTTGTATTAGTGTTGAAAAAACACTTTTTGCACTTGTGATAGAGTTGAAAAACCACTTTTCGCACTTGTGTTAGTGTTGAAAAACCACTTTTCGCACTTGTGTTAGTGTTGAAAAACCACTTTTCGCACTTGTGTTGGTGCAGGAAACCACTTTTGCACTTGTATTAGTGTGGAAAAAACACTTTTTGCACTTGTGATAGTGTTGAAAAACCACTTTTCGCACTTGTGTTAGTGTTGAAAAACCACTTTTCGCACTTGTGTTGGTGCAGGAAACCAATTTTGCACTTGTATTAGTGTGGAAAAAACACTTTTTGCACTTGTGATAGTGTTGAAAAACCACTTTTCGCACTTGTGTTAGTGTTGAAAAACCACTTTTCGCACTTGTGTTGGTGCAGGAAACCACTTTTGCACTTGTGTTAGCGTGGAAAAACCACTTTTCGCACTTGTGTTAGTGTTGAAAAACCACTTGTCGCACTTGTGTTAGTGTTGAAAAACCACTTTTCGCACTTGTGTTGGTGCAGGAAACCACTTTTGCACTTGTATTAGTGTGGAAAAAACACTTTTTGCACTTGTGATAGTGTTGAAAAACCATTTTTCGCACTTGTGTTAGTGTTGAAAAACCACTTTTCGCACTTGTGTTAGTGTTGAAAAACCACTTTTCGCACTTGTGTTGGTGCAGGAAACCACTTTTGCACTTGTATTAGTGTGGAAAAAAACACTTTTTGCACTTCTGAGAGTGTTGAAAAACCACTTTTCGCACTTGTGTTAGTGTTGAAAAACCACTTTTCGCACTTGTGTTAGTGTTGAAAAACCACTTTTCGCACTTGTGTTAGTGTTGAAAAACCACTTTTTGCACTTGTGTTAGTGTTGAAAAACCACTTTTCGCAATTGTGTTGGTGCAGGAAACCACTTTTGCACTTGTATTAGTGTGGAAAAAACACTTTTTGCACTTCTGAGAGTGTTGAAAAACCACTTTTCGCACTTGTGTTAGTGTTGAAAAACCACTTTTCGCACTTGTGTTGGTGCAGGAAACCACTTTTGCACTTGTATTAGTGTGGAAAAAACACTTTTTGCACTTGTGATAGTGTTGAAAAACCACTTTTCGCACTTGTGTTAGTGTTGAAAAACCACTTTTCGCACTTGTGTTGGTGCAGGAAACCACTTTTGCACTTGTATTAGTGTGGAAAACCACTTTTCGCACTTGTGTTAGTGTTGAAAAACCACTTTTCGCACTAGTGTTAGTGTTGAAAAACCACTTTTCGCACTTGTGTTGGTGCAGGAAACCTCTTTTGCACTTGTATTAGTGTCGAAAAAACACTTTTTGCACTTGTGATAGTGTTTAAAAACCACTTTTCGCACTTGTGTTAGTGTTGAAAAACCACTTTTCGCACTTGTGTTAGTGTTGAAAAACGACTTTTCGCACTTGTGTTGGTGTAGGAAACCACTTTTGCACTTGTATTAGTGTGGAAAAAACACTTTTCGCACTTGTGTTAGTGTTGAAAAACCACTTTTCGCACTTGTGTTAGTGTTGAAAAACCACTTTTCGCACTTCTGTTGGTGCAGGAAACCACTTTTGTACTTATATTAGTGTGGAAAAAACACTTTTTGCACTTGTGATGGTGTTGAAAAACCACTTTTCGTACTTGTGTTGGTGCAGGAAACCACTTTTGCACTTGTATTAGTGTGGAAAAAACACTTTTTGCACTTGTGATAGTGTTGAAAAAACACTTTTCGCACTAGTGTTAGTGTTGAAAAACCACTTTTCGCACTTGTGTTGGTGCAGGAAACCTCTTTTGCACTTTTATTAGTGTCGAAAAAACACTTTTTGCACTTGTGATAGTGTTTAAAAACCACTTTTCGCAATTGTGTTGGTGCAGGAAACCACTTTTGCACTTGTGTTAGTGTTGAAAAAACACTTTTCGCACTTGTGTTAGTGTTGAAAAACCACTTTTCGCACTTGTGTTAGTGTTGAAAAACCCCTTTTCGCACTTGTGTTGGTGCAGGAAACCACTTTTGCACTTGTATTAGTGTGGAAAAAACACTTTTCGCACTTGTGTTAGTGTTGAAAAAACACTTTTCGCACTTGTGTTAGTGTTGAAAAAACACTTTTTGCACTTGTGATGGTGTTGAAAAACAACTTTTTGCACTTGTGTTAGTGTTGAAAAAACACTTTTCGCACTTGTGTTAGTGTTGAAAAACCACTTTTCGCAATTGTGTTGGTGCAGGAAACCACTTTTGCACTTGTGTTAGTGTTGAAAAAACACTTTTCACACTTGTGTTAGTGTTGAAAAACCACTTTTCGCACTTGTGTTAGTGTTGAAAAACCACTTTTCGCACTTGTGTTAGTGTTGAAAAACCACTTTTCGCACTTGTGTTGGTGCAGGAAACCACTTTTGCACTTGTATTAGTGTGGAAAAAACACTTTTCGCACTTGTGTTAGTGTTGAAAAACCACTTTTCGCACTTGTTAGTGTTGAAAAACCACTTTTCGCACTTGTGTTAGTGTTGAAAAACCACTTTTCGCACTTGTGTTGGTGCAAGAAACCACTTTTGCACTTGTATTAGTGTGGAAAAAACACTTTTTGCACTTGTGATAGTGTTGAAAAACCACTTTTCGCACTTGTGTTAGTGTTGAAAAACCACTTTTCGCACTTGTGTTGGTGCAGGAAACCACTTTTGCACTGGTATTAGTGTGGAAAAACCACTTTTCGCACTTGTGTTAGTGATGAAAAACCACTTTTCGCACTCGTGTTGGTGCAGGAAACCACTTTTGCACTTGTATTAGTGTGGAAAAACCACTTTTCGCACTTGTGTTAGTGATGAAAAACCACTTTTCGCACTTGTGTTGGTGCAGGAAACCACTTTTGCACTTGTATTAGTGTGGATAAAACACTTTTTGCACTTGTGATAGTGTTGAAAAACCACTTTTCGCACTTGAGTTAGTGTTGAAAAACCACTTTTCGCACTTGTGTTGGTGCAGGAAACCACTTTTGCACTTGTATTAGTGTGGAAAAACCACTTTTCGCACTTGTGTTAGTGTTGAAAAACCACTTTTCGCACTTGTGTTAGTGTTGAAAAACCACTTTTCGCACTTGTGTTGGTGCAGGAAACCTCTTTTGCACTTGTATTAGTGTGGAAAAAACACTTTTTGCACTTGTGATAGTGTTGAAAAACCACTTTTCGCACTTGTGATAGTGCTGAAAACCACTTTTTGCACTTGCGTTATTGTTGCAAAACCATTTGTCTCACTTGTGTTGGTGTTGCAAAACCACTTTTCGCACTTGTGTTGGTGCAGGAAACCACTTTTGCACTTGTATTAGTGTGGAAAAAACACTTTTTGCACTTGTGATAGTGTTGAAAAACCACTTTTCGCACTTGTGTTAGTGTTGAAAAACCACTTTTCGCACTTGTGTTGGTGCAGGAAACCACTTTTGCACTTGTATTAGTGTGGAAAAACCACTTTTCACACTTGTGTTAGTGTTGAAAAACCACTTTTCGCACTAGTGTTAGTGTTGAAAAACCACTTTTCGCACTTGTGTTGGTGCAGGAAACCTCTTTTGCACTTGTATTAGTGTCGAAAAAACACTTTTTGCACTTGTGATAGTGTTTAAAAACCACTTTTCGCACTTGTGTTAGTGTTGAAAAACCACTTTTCGCACTTGTGTTAGTGTTGAAAAACGACTTTTCACACTTGTGTTGGTGTAGGAAACCACTTTTGCACTTGTATTAGTGTGGAAAAAACACTTTTCGCACTTGTGTTAGTGTTGAAAAACCACTTTTCGCACTTGTGTTAGTGTTGAAAATCCACTTTTCGCACTTGTGTTGGTGCAGGAAACCACTTTTGCACTTGTATTAGTGTGGAAAAAACACTTTTCGCACTTGTGTTAGTGTTGAAAAACCACTTTTCGCACTTGTGTTAGTGTTGAAAAACCACTTTTCGCACTTGTGTTGGTGCAGGAAACCTCTTTTGCACTTGTATTAGTGTGGAAAAAACACTTTTTGCACTTGTGATAGTGTTGAAAAACCACTTTTCGCACTTGTGTTAGTGTTGAAAAACCACTTTTCGCACTTGTGTTAGTGTTGAAAAACCACTTTTCGCAGTTGTGTTGTAGTAGGAAACCACTTTTGCACTTGTATTAGTGTGGAAAAAACACTTTTCGCACTTGTGTTAGTGTTGAAAAACCACTTTTCGCACTTCTGTTGGTGCAGGAAACCACTTTTGCACTTATATTAGTGTGGAAAAAACACTTTTTGCACTTGTGATAGTGTTGAAAAACCACTTTTCGCACTTGTGTTGGTGCAGGAAACCACTTTTGCACTTGTATTAGTGTGGCAAAAACACTTTTCGCACTTGTGGTAGTGTTGAAAAACCACTTTTCGCACTTGTGTTGGTGCAGGAAACCACTTTTGTACTTGTATTAGTGTGGGAAAAACACTTTTCGCACTTGTGTTAGTGTTGAAAAACCACTTTTCGCACTTGTGTTAGTGTTGAAAAACCACTTTTCGCACATCTGTTGGTGCAGGAAACCACTTTTGCACTTGTATTAGTGTGGAAAAAACACTTTTTGCACTTGTGATAGTGTTGAAAAACCACTTTTCGCACTTGTGTTAGTGTTGAAAAACCACTTTTCGCACTTGTGTTGGTGCAGGAAACCACTTTTGCACTTGTATTAGTGTGGAAAAAACACTTTTTGCACTTGTGATAGTGTTGAAAAACCACTTTTCGCACTTGTGTTAGTGTTGAAAAACCACTTTTCGCACTTGTGTTGGTGCAGGAAACCACTTTTGCACTTGTATTAGTGTGGAAAAAACCACTTTTCGCACTTGTGTTAGTGTTGAAAAACCACTTTTCGCACTTGTGTTGGTGCAGGAAACCTCTTTTGCACTTGTATTAGTGTGGAAAAAACACGTTTTGCACTTGTGATAGTGTTGAAAAACCACTTTTCGCACTTGTGATAGTGTTGAAAACCACTTTTTGCACTTGTGTTATTGTTGCAAAACCATTTGTCTCACTTGTGTTGGTGTTGCAAAACCACTTTTACACTTGTGTTTGTGTTGGAAAACCACTTTTCCCACTTGTATTAGTGTGGAAAAAACACTTTTTGCACTTGTGATAGTGTTGAAAAACCACTTTTCGCATTTGTGTTAGTGTTGAAAAACCACTTTTCGCACTTGTGTTGGTGCAGGAAACCACTTTTGCACTTGTATTAGTGTGGAAAAAACACTTTTTGCACTTGTGATAGTGTTGAAAAACCACGTTTCACACTTGTGTTGGTGCAGGAAACCTCTTTTGCACTTGTATTAGTGTCGAAAAAACCCTTTTTGCACTTGTGATAGTGTTTAAAAACCACTTTTCGCACTTGTGTTAGTGTTGAAAAACCACTTTTCGCACTTGTGTTAGTGTTGAAAAACGACTTTTCGCACTTGTGTTGGTGTAGGAAACCACTTTTGCACTTGTATTAGTGTGGAAAAAATACTTTTCGCACTTGTGTTAGTGTTGAAAAACCACTTTTCGCACTTTTGTTTGTGTTGAAAAACCACTTTTCGCACTTCTGTTGGTGCAGGAAACCACTTTTGCACTTATATTAGTGTGGAAAAAACACTTTTTGCACTTGTGATAGTGTTGAAAAACCACTTTTCGCACTTGTGTTGGTGCAGGAAACCACTTTTGCACTTGTATTAGTGTGGAAAAACCACTTTTCGCACATGTGTTAGTGTTGAAAAACCACTTTTCGCACTTGTGTTAGTGTTGAAAAACCACTTTTCGCACTTGTGTTAGTGTTGAAAAACCACTTTTCGCACTTGTGTTGGTGCAGGAAACCTCTTTTGCACTTGTATTAGTGTGGAAAAAACACTTTTTGCACTTGTGATAGTGTTGAAAAACCACTTTTCGCACTTGTGTTAGTGTTGAAAAACCACTTTTCGCACTTGTGTTAGTGTTGAAAAACCACTTTTCGCAGTTGTGTTGGTGTAGGAAACCACTTTTGCACTTGTATTAGTGTGGAAAAAACACTTTTCGCACTTGTGTTAGTGTTGAAAAACCACTTTTCGCACTTGTGTTAGTGTTGAAAAACCACTTTTCGCACTTCTGTTGGTGCAGGAAACCACTTTTGCACTTATATTAGTGTGGAAAAAACACTTTTTGCACTTGTGATAGTGTTGAAAAACCACTTTTCGCACTTGTGTTGGTGCAGGAAACCACTTTTGCACTTGTATTAGTGTGGCAAAAACACTTTTCGCACTTGTGGTAGTGTTGAAAAACCACTTTTCGCACTTGTGTTGGTGCAGGAAACCACTTTTGTACTTGTATTAGTGTGGAAAAAACACTTTTCGCACTTGTGTTAGTGTTGAAAAACCACTTTTCGCACTTGTGTTAGTGTTGAAAAACCACTTTTCTCACTTCTGTTGGTGCAGGAAACCACTTTTGCACTTGTATTAGTGTGGAAAAAACACTTTTTGCACTTGTGATAGTGTTGAAAAACCACTTTTCGCACTTGTGTTAGTGTTGAAAAACCACTTTTCGCACTTGTGTTGGTGCAGGAAACCACTTTTGCACTTGTATTAGTGTGGAAAAAACACTTTTTGCACTTGTGATAGTGTTGAAAAACCACTTTTCGCACTTGTGTTAGTGTTGAAAAACCACTTTTCGCACTTGTGTTGGTGCAGGAAACCACTTTTGCACTTGTATTAGTGTGGAAAAAACCACTTTTCGCACTTGTGTTAGTGTTGAAAAACCACTTTTCGCACTTGTGTTGGTGCAGGAAACCTCTTTTGCACTTGTATTAGTGTGGAAAAAACACTTTTTGCACTTGTGATAGTGTTGAAAAACCACTTTTCGCACTTGTGATAGTGTTGAAAACCACTTTTTGCAGTTGTGTTATTGTTGCAAAACCATTTGTCTCACTTGTGTTGGTGTTGCAAAACCACTTTTACACTTGTGTTTGTGTTGGAAAACCACTTTTCCCACTTGTATTAGTGTGGAAAAAACACTTTTTGCACTTGTGATAGTGTTGAAAAACCACTTTTCGCACTTGTGTTAGTGTTGAAAAACCACTTTTCGCACTTGTGTTGGTGCAGGAAACCACTTTTGCACTTGTTTTAGTGTGGAAAAAACACTTTTTGCACTTGTGATAGTGTTGAAAAACCACTTCACTTGTGTTAGTGTTGAAAAACCACGTTTCACACTTGTGTTGGTGCAGGAAACCACTTTTGCACTTGTATTAGTGTGGAAAAACCACTTTTCGCACTTGTGTTAGTGTTGAAAAACCACTATTCGCACTTGTGTTAGTGTTGAAAAACCACTTTTCGCACTTGTGTTGGTGCAGGAAACCACTTTTGCACTTGTATTAGTGTTGAAAAAACACTTTTTGCACTTGTGATAGAGTTGAAAAACCACTTTTCGCACTTGTGTTAGTGTTGAAAAACCACTTTTTGCACTTGTGTTAGTGTTGAAAAACCACTTTTCGCACTTGTGTTGGTGCAGGAAACCACTTTTGCACTTGTATTAGTGTGGAAAAAACACTTTTTGCACTTGTGATAGTGTTGAAAAACCACTTTTCGCACTTGTGTTAGTGTTGAAAAACCACTTTTCGCACTTGTGTTGGTGCAGGAAACCAATTTTGCACTTGTATTAGTGTGGAAAAAACACTTTTTGCACTTGTGATAGCGTTGAAAAACCACTTTTCGCACTTGTGTTAGTGTTGAAAAACCACTTTTCGCACTTGTGTTGGTGCAGGAAACCACTTTTGCACTTGTGCTAGTGTTGAAAAACCACTTGTCGCACTTGTGGTAGTGTTGAAAATCCACTTTTCGCACTTGTGTTGGTGCAGGAAACCACTTTTGCACTTGTATTAGTGTGGAAAAAACACTTTTTGCACTTGTGATAGTGTTGAAAAACCACTTTTCGCACTTGTGTTAGTGTTGAAAAACCACTTTTCGCACTTGTGTTAGTGTTGAAAAACCACTTTTCGCACTTGTGTTGGTGCAGGAAACCACTTTTGCACTTGTATTAGTGTGGAAAAAACACTTTTCGCACTTGTGTTAGTGTTGAAAAACCACTTTTCGCACTTGTGTTAGTGTTGAAAAACCACTTTTTGCACTTGTGTTAGTGTTGAAAAACCACTTTTCGCAATTGTGTTGGTGCAGCAAACCACTTTTGCACTTGTATTAGTGTGGAAAAAACACTTTTTGCACTTCTGAGAGTGTTGAAAAACCACTTTTCGCACTGGTGTTAGTGTTGAAAAACCACTTTTCGCACTTGTGTTGGTGCAGGAAACCACTTTTGCACTTGTATTAATGTGGAAAAAACACTTTTTGCACTTGTGATAGTGTTGAAAAACCACTTTTCGCACTTGTGTTAGTGTTGAAAAACCACTTTTCGCACTTGTGTTGGTGCAGGAAACCACTTTTGCACTTGTATTAGTGTGGAAAAACCACTTTTCGCACTTGTGTTAGTGTTGAAAAACCACTTTTCGCACTAGTGTTAGTGTTGAAAAACCACTTTTCGCACTTGTGTTGGTGCAGGAAACCTCTTTTGCACTTGTATTAGTGTCGAAAAAACACTTTTTGCACTTGTGATAGTGTTTAAAAACCACTTTTCGCACTTGTGTTAGTGTTGAAAAACGACTTTTCGCACTTGTGTTAGTGTTGAAAAACGACTTTTCGCACTTGTGTTGGTGTAGGAAACCACTTTTGCACTTGTATTAGTGTGGAAAAAACACTTTTCGCACTTGTGTTAGTGTTGAAAAACCACTTTTCGCACTTGTGTTAGTGTTGAAAAACCACTTTTCGCACTTCTGTTGGTGCAGGAAACCACTTTTGCACTTATATTAGTGTGGAAAAAACACTTTTTGCACGTGTGATAGTGTTGAAAAACCACTTTTCGCACTTGTGTTGGTGCAGGACACCACTTTTGCACTTGTATTAGTGTGGAAAAACCACTTTTCGCACTTGTGTTAGTGTTGAAAAACCACTTTTCGCACTTGTGTTAGTGTTGAAAAACCACTTTTCGCACTTGTGTTAGTGTTGAAAAACCACTTTTCGCACTTGTGTTGGTGCAGGAAACCTCTTTTGCACTTGTATTAGTGTGGAAAAAACACTTTTTGCACTTGTGATAGTGTTGAAAAACCACTTTTCACACTTGTGTTAGTGTTGAAAAACCACTTTTCGCACTTGTGTTAGTGTTGAAAAACCACTTTTCGCAGTTGTGTTGGTGTAGGAAACCACTTTTGCACTTGTATTAGTGTGGAAAAAACACTTTTCGCACTTGTGTTAGTGTTGAAAAACCACTTTTCGCACTTGTGTTAGTGTTGAAAAACCACTTTTCGCACTTCTGTTGGTTCAGGAAACCACTTTTGCACTTATATTAGTGTGGAAAAAACACTTTTTGCACTTGTGATAGTGTTGAAAAACCACTTTTCGCACTTGTGTTGGTGCAGGAAACCACTTTTGCACTTGTATTAGTGTGGCAAAAACACTTTTCGCACTTGTGGTAGTGTTGAAAAACCACTTTTCGCACTTGTGTTGGTGCAGGAAACCACTTTTGTACTTGTATTAGTGTGGAAAAAACACTTTTCGCACTTGTGTTAGTGTTGAAAAACCACTTTTCGCACTTGTGTTGGTGCAGGAAACCTCTTTTGCACTTGTATTAGTGTGGAAAAACACTTTTTGCACTTGTGATAGTGTTGAAAAACCACTTTTCGCACTTGTGATAGTGTTGAAAACCACTTTTTGCACTTGTGTTATTGTTGCAAAACCATTTGTCTCACTTGTGTTGGTGTTGCAAAACCACTTTTACACTTGTGTTTGTGTTGGAAAACCACTTTTCCCACTTGTATTAGTGTGGAAAAAACACTTTTTGCACTTGTGATAGTGTTGAAAAACCACTTTTCGCACTTGTGTTAGTGTTGAAAAACCACTTTTCGCACTTGTGTTGGTGCAGGAAACCACTTTTGCACTTGTATTAGTGTGGAAAAAACACTTTTTGCACTTGTGATAGTGTTGAAAAACCACGTTTCACACTTGTGTTGGTGCAGGAAACCTCTTTTGCACTTGTATTAGTGTCGAAAAAACACTTTTTGCACTTGTGATAGTGTTTAAAAACCACTTTTCGCACTTCTGTTGGTGCAGGAAACCACTTTTGCACTTATATTAGTGTGGAAAAAACACTTTTTGCACTTGTGATAGTGTTGAAAAACCACTTTTCGCACTTGTGTTGGTGCAGGAAACCACTTTTGCACTTGTATTAGTGTGGCAAAAACACTTTTCGCACTTGTGGTAGTGTTGAAAAACCACTTTTCGCACTTCTGTTGGTGCAGGAAACCACTTTTGTACTTGTATTAGTGTGGAAAAAACACTTTTCGCACTTGTGTTAGTGTTGAAAAACCACTTTTCGCACTTGTGTTAGTGTTGAAAAACCACTTTTCGCACTTCTGTTGGTGCAGGAAACCACTTTTGCACTTGTATTAGTGTGGAAAAAACACTTTTTGCACTTGTGATAGTGTTGAAAAACCACTTTTCGCACTTGTGTTAGTGTTGAAAAACCACTTTTCGCACTTGTGTTGGTGCAGGAAACCACTTTTGCACTTGTATTAGTGTGGAAAAAACACTTTTTGCACTTGTGATAGTGTTGAAAAACCACTTTTCGCACTTGTGTTAGTGTTGAAAAACCACTTTTCGCACTTGTGTTGGTGCAGGAAACCACTTTTGCACTTGTATTAGTGTGGAAAAAACCACTTTTCGCACTTGTGTTAGTGTTGAAAAACCACTTTTCGCACTTGTGTTGGTGCAGGAAACCTCTTTTGCACTTGTATTAGTGTGGAAAAAACACTTTTTGCACTTGTGATAGTGTTGAAAACCACTTTTTGCACTTGTGTTATTGTTGCAAAACCATTTGTCTCACTTGTGTTGGTGTTGCAAAACCACTTTTACACTTGTGTTTGTGTTGGAAAACCACTTTTCCCACTTGTATTAGTGTGGAAAAAAACACTTTTTGCACTTGTGATAGTGTTGAAAAACCACTTTTCGCACTTGTGTTAGTGTTGAAAAACCACTTTTCGCACTTGTGTTGGTGCAGGAAACCACTTTTGCACTTGTTTTAGTGTGGAAAAAACACTTTTTGCACTTGTGATAGTGTTGAAAAACCACTTTTCGCACTTGTGTTAGTGTTGAAAAACCACGTTTCACACTTGTGTTGGTGCAGGAAACCACTTTTGCACTTGTATTAGTGTGGAAAAACCACTTTTCGCACTTGTGTTAGTGTTGAAAAACCACTATTCGCACTTGTGTTAGTGTTGAAAAACCACTTTTCGCACTTGTGTTGGTGCAGGAAACCACTTTTGCACTTGTATTAGTGTTGAAAAAGCACTTTTTGCACTTGTGATAGAGTTGAAAAACCACTTTTCGCACTTGTGTTAGTGTTGAAAAACCACTTTTTGCACTTGTGTTAGTGTTGAAAAACCACTTTTCGCACTTGTGTTGGTGCAGGAAACCACTTTTGCACTTGTATTAGTGTGGAAAAAACACTTTTTGCACTTGTGATAGTGTTGAAAAACCACTTTTCGCACTTGTGTTAGTGTTGAAAAACCACTTTTTGCACTTGTGTTGGTGCAGGAAACCACTTTTGCACTTGTATTAGTGTGGAAAAAACCACTTTTCGCACTTGTGTTAGTGTTGAAAAACCACTTTTCGCACTTGTGTTGGTGCAGGAAACCTCTTTTGCACTTGTATTAGTGTGGAAAAAACACTTTTTGCACTTGTGATAGTGTTGAAAAACCACTTTTCGCACTTGTGATAGTGTTGAAAACCACTTTTTGCACTTGTGTTATTGTTGCAAAACCATTTGTCTCACTTGTGTTGGTGTTGCAAAACCACTTTTACACTTGTGTTTGTGTTGGAAAACCACTTTTCCCACTTGTATTAGTGTGGAAAAAACACTTTTTGCACTTGTGATAGTGTTGAAAAACCACTTTTCGCACTTGTGTTTGTGTTGAAAAACCACTTTTCGCACTTGTGTTGGTGCAGGAAACCACTTTTGCACTTGTTTTAGTGTGGAAAAAACACTTTTTGCACTTGTGATAGTGTTGAAAAACCACTTTACGCACTTGTGTTAGTGTTGAAAAACCACGTTTCACACTTGTGTTGGTGCAGGAAACCACTTTTGCACTTGTATTAGTGTGGAAAAACCACTTTTCGCACTTGTGTTAGTGTTGAAAAACCACTATTCGCACTTGTGTTAGTGTTGAAAAACCACTTTTCGCACTTGTGTTGGTGCAGGAAACCACTTTTGCACTTGTATTAGTGTTGAAAAAACACTTTTTGCACTTGTGATAGAGTTGAAAAACCACTTTTCGCACTTGTGTTAGTGTTGAAAAACCACTTTTTGCACTTGTGTTAGTGTTGAAAAACCACTTTTCGCACTTGTGTTGGTGCAGGAAACCACTTTTGCACTTGTATTAGTGTGGAAAAAACACTTTTTGCACTTGTGATAGTGTTGAAAAACCACTTTTCGCACTTGTGTTAGTGTTGAAAAACCACTTTTCGCACTTGTGTTGGTGCAGGAAACCAATTTTGCACTTGTATTAGTGTGGAAAAAACACTTTTTGCACTTGTGATAGTGTTGAAAAACCACTTTTCGCACTTGTGTTAGTGTTGAAAAACCACTTTTCGCACTTGTGTTGGTGCAGGAAACCACTTTTGCACTTGTGTTAGTGTTGAAAAACCACTTGTCGCACTTGTGGTAGTGTTGAAAAACCACTTTTCGCACTTGTGTTGGTGCAGGAAACCACTTTTGCACTTGTATTAGTGTGGAAAAAACACTTTTTGCACTTGTGATAGTGTTGAAAAACCACTTTTCGCACTTGTGTTAGTGTTGAAAAACCACTTTTCGCACTTGTGTTAGTGTTGAAAAACCACTTTTCGCACTTGTGTTGGTGCAGGAAACCACTTTTGCACTTGTATTAGTGTGGAAAAAACACTTTTCGCACTTGTGTTAGTGTTGAAAAACCACTTTTCGCACTTGTGTTAGTGTTGAAAAACCACTTTTTGCACTTGTGTTAGTGTTGAAAAACCACTTTTCGCAATTGTGTTGGTGCAGGAAACCACTTTTGCACTTGTATTATTGTGGAAAAAACACTTTTTGCACTTCCGAGAGTGTTGAAAAACCACTTTTCGCACTTGTGTTAGTGTTGAAAAACCACTTTTCGCACTTGTGTTGGTGCAGGAAACCACTTTTGCACTTGTATTAGTGTGGAAAAAACACTTTTTGCACTTGTGATAGTGTTGAAAAACCACTTTTCGCACTTGTGTTAGTGTTGAAAAACCACTTTTCGCACTTGTGTTGGTGCAGGAAACCACTTTTGCACTTGTATTAGTGTGGAAAAAACACTTTTCGCACTTGTGTTAGTGTTGAAAAACCACTTTTCGCACTAGTGTTAGTGTTGAAAAACCACTTTTCGCACTTGTGTTGGTGCAGGAAACCTCTTTTGCACTTGTATTAGTGTCGAAAAAACACTTTTTGCACTTGTGATAGTGTTTAAAAACCACTTTTCGCACTTGTGTTAGTGTTGAAAAACCACTTTTCGCACTTGTGTTAGTGTTGAAAAACGACTTTTCGCACTTGTGTTGGTGTAGGAAACCACTTTTGCACTTGTATTAGTGTGGAAAAAACACTTTTCGCACTTGTGTTAGTGTTGAAAAACCACTTTTCGCACTTGTGTTAGTGTTGAAAAACCACTTTTAGCACTTCTGTTGGTGCAGGAAACCACTTTTGCACTTATATTAGTGTGGAAAAAACACTTTTTGCACGTGTGATAGTGTTGAAAAACCACTTTTCGCACTTGTGTTGGTGCAGGAAACCACTTTTGCACTTGTATTAGTGTGGAAAAACCACTTTTCGCACTTGTGTTAGTGTTGGAAAACCACTTTTCGCACTTGTGTTCGTGTTGAAAAACCAATT
Source organism: Myxine glutinosa (assembly GCF_964187855.1). Classification (NCBI taxonomy): domain Eukaryota; kingdom Metazoa; phylum Chordata; class Myxini; order Myxiniformes; family Myxinidae; genus Myxine; species Myxine glutinosa. The sequence goes on from NW_027619197.1 coordinate 16,387, forward strand.
TTCGCACTTGTGTTAGCATTGAAAAACCACTTTTCGCACTTGTGTTGGTGCAGGAAACCTCTTTTGCACTTGTATTAGTGTGGAAAAAACACTTTTTGCACTTGTGATAGTGTTGAAAAACCACTTTTCACACTTGTGTTAGTGTTGAAAAACCACTTTTCGCACTTGTGTTAGTGTTGAAAAACCACTTTTCGCAGTTGTGTTGGTGTAGGAAACCACTTTTGCACTTGTATTAGTGTGGAAAAAACACTTTTTACACTTGTGTTAGTGTTGAAAAACCACTTTTCGCACTTGTGTTAGTGTTGAAAAACCACTTTTCGCACTTCTGTTGGTGCAGGAAACCACTTTTGCACTTATATTAGTGTGGAAAAAACACTTTTTGCACTTGTGATAGTGTTGAAAAACCACTTTTCGCACTTGTGTTGGTGCAGGAAACCACTTTTGCACTTGTATTAGTGTGGCAAAAACACTTTTCGCACTTGCGGTAGTGTTGAAAACCACTTTTCGCACTTGTGTTGGTGCAGGAAACCACTTTTGTACTTGTATTAGTGTGGAAAAAACACTTTTCGCACTTGTGTTAGTGTTGAAAAACCACTTTTCGCCCTTGTGTTAGTGTTGAAAAACCACTTTTCGCACTTCTGTTGGTGCAGGAAACCACTTTTGCACTTGTATTAGTGTGGAAAAAACACTTTTTGTACTTGTGATAGTGTTGAAAAACCACTTTTCGCACTTGTGTTAGTGTTGAAAAACCACTTTTCGCACTTGTGTTGGTGCAGGAAACCACTTTTGCACTTGTATTAGTGTGGAAAAAACACTTTTTGCACTTGTGATAGTGTTGAAAAACCACTTTTCGCACTTGTGTTAGTGTTGAAAAACCACTTTTCGCACTTGTGTTGGTGCAGGAAACCACTTTTGCACTTGTATTAGTGTGGAAAAAACCACTTTTCGCACTTGTGTTAGTGTTGAAAAACCACTTTTCGCACTTGTGTTGGTGCAGGAAACCTCTTTTGCACTTGTATTAGTGTGGAAAAAACACTTTTTGCACTTGTGATAGTGTTGAAAAACCACTTTTCGCACTTGTGATAGTGTTGAAAACCACTTTTTGCACTTGTGTTATTGTTGCAAAACCATTTGTCTCACTTGTGTTGGTGTTGCAAAACCACTTTTACACTTGTGTTTGTGTTGGAAAACCACTTTTCCCACTTGTATTAGTGTGGAAAAAACACTTTTTGCACTTGTGATAGTGTTGAAAAACCACTTTTCGCACTTGTGTTAGTGTTGAAAAACCACTTTTCGCACTTGTGTTGGTGCAGGAAACCACTTTTGCACTTGTATTAGTGTGGAAAAAACACTTTTTGCACTTGTGTTAGTGTTGAAAAACCACTTTTCGCACTTGTGTTGGTGCAGGAAACCACTTTTGCACTTGTGCTAGTGTTGATAAACCACTTGTCGCACTTGTGGTAGTGTTGAAAATCCACTTTTCGCACTTGTGTTGGTGCAGGAAACCACTTTTGCACTTGTATTAGTGTGGAAAAAACACTTTTTGCACTTGTGATAGTGTTGAAAAACCACTTTTCGCACTTGTGTTAGTGTTGAAAAACCACTTTTCGCACTTGTGTTAGTGTTGAAAAACCACTTTTCGCACTTGTGTTGGTGCAGGAAACCACTTTTGCACTTGTATTAGTGTGGAAAAAACACTTTTCACACTTGTGTTAGTGTTGAAAAACCACTTTTCGCACTTGTGTTAGTGTTGAAAAACCACTTTTCGCAATTGTGTTGGTGCAGGAAACCACTTTTGCACTTGTATTAGTGTGGAAAAAACACTTTTTGCACTTCTGAGAGTGTTGAAAAACCACTTTTCGCACTTGTGTTAGTGTTGAAAAACCACTTTTCGCACTTGTGTTGGTGCAGGAAACCACTTTTGCACTTGTATTAGTGTGGAAAAAACACTTTTTGCACTTGTGATAGTGTTGAAAAACCACTTTTCGCACTTGTGTTAGTGTTGAAAAACCACTTTTCGCACTTGTGTTGGTGCAGGAAACCACTTTTGCACTTGTATTAGTGTGGAAAAACCACTTTTCGCACTTGTGTTAGTGTTGAAAAACCACTTTTCGCACTAGTGTTAGTGTTGAAAAACCACTTTTCGTACTTGTGTTGGTGCAGGAAACCTCTTTTGCACTTGTATTAGTGTCGAAAAAACACTTTTTGCACTTGTGATAGTGTTTAAAAACCACTTTTCGCACTTGTGTTAGTGTTGAAAAACCACTTTTCGCACTTGTGTTAGTGTTGAAAAACGACTTTTCGCACTTGTGTTGGTGTAGGAAACCACTTTTGCACTTGTATTAGTGTGGAAAAAACACTTTTCGCACTTGTGTTAGTGTTGAAAAACCACTTTTCGCACTTGTGTTAGTGTTGAAAAACCACTTTTCGCACTTCTGTTGGTGCAGGAAACCACTTTTGCACTTATATTAGTGTGGAAAAAACACTTTTTTCACGTGTGATAGTGTAGAAAAACCACTTTTCGCACTTGTGTTGGTGCAGGAAACCACTTTTGCACTTGTATTAGTGTGGAAAAACCACTTTTCACACTTGTGTTAGTGTTGAAAAACCACTTTTCGCACTTGTGTTAGTGTTGAAAAACCACTTTTCGCACTTGTGTTGGTGCAGGAAACCACTTTTGCACTTGTATTAGTGTGGAAAAACCACTTTTCGCACTTGTATTAGTGTTGAAAATACACTTTTCGCACTTGTGTTAGTGTTGAAAAACCACTTTTCGCACTTGTGTTGGTGCAGGAAACCACTTTTGCACTTGTATTAGTGTGGAAAAAACACTTTTTGCACTTGTGATAGTGTTGAAAAACCACTTTTCGCACTTGTGTTAGTGTTGAAAAACCACTTTTCGCACTTGTGTTAGTGTTGAAAAACCACTTTTCGCACTTGTGTTGGTGCAGGAAATCACTTTTGCACTTGTATTAGTGTGGAAAAAACACTTTTCGCACTTGTGTTAGTGTGGAAAAAACACTTTTCGCACTTATGTTAGTGTTGAAAAACCACTTTTCGCACTTGTGCTAGTGTTGAAAAACCACTTTTCGCACTTGTGTTAGTGTTGAAAAACCACTTTTCGCACTTGTGTTGGTGCAGGAAACCACTTTTGCACTTGTATTAGTGTGGAAAAAACACTTTTCGCACTTGTGTTAGTGTTGAAAAACCACTTTTCGCACTTGTGTTAGTGTTGAAAAACCACTTTTCGCACTTGTGTTGGTGCAGGAAACCACTTTTGCACTTGTATTCGTGTGGAAAAAACACTTTTTGCACTTGTGATAGTGTTGAAAAACCACTTTTCGCACTTGTGTTAGTGTTGAAAAACCACTTTTCGCACTTGTGTTGGTGCATGAAACCACTTTTGCACTTGTATTAGTGTGGAAAAAACACTTTTTGCACTTGTGATAGTGTTGAAAAACCACTTTTCGCACTTGTGTTGGTGCAGGAAACCACTTTTGCACTTGTATTAGTGTGGAAAAACCACTTTTCGCACTTGTATTAGTGTTGAAAATACACTTTTCGCACTTGTGTTAGTGTTGAAAAACCACTTTTCGCACTTGTGTTGGTGCAGGAAACCACTTTTGCACTTGTATTAGTGTGGAAAAAACACTTTTTGCACTTGTGATAGTGTTGAAAAACCACTTTTCGCACTTGTGTTAGTGTTGAAAAACCACTTTTCGCACTTGTGTTAGTGTTGAAAAACCACTTTTCGCACTTGTGTTGGTGCAGGAAATCACTTTTGCACTTGTATCAGTGTGGAAAAAACACTTTTCGCACTTGTGTTAGTGTTGAAAAACCACTTTTCGCACTTGTGCTAGTGTTGAAAAACCACTTTTCGCACTTGTGTTAGTGTTGAAAAACCACTTTTCGCACTTGTGTTGGTGCAGGAAACCACTTTTGCACTTGTATTGGTGTGGAAAAAACACTTTTCGCACTTGTGTTAGTGTTGAAAAACCACTTTTCGCACTTGTGTTAGTGTTGAAAAACCACTTTTCGCACTTGTGTTAGTGTTGAAAAACCACTTTTCGCACTTGTGTTGGTGCAGGAAACCACTTTTGCACTTGTATTCGTGTGGAAAAAACACTTTTGCACTTGTGATAGTGTTGAAAAACCACTTTTCGCACTTGTGTTAGTGTTGAAAAACCACTTTTCGCACTTGTGTTGGTGCAGGAAACCAATTTTGCACTTGTATTAGTGTGGAAAAAACACTTTTTGCACTTGTGATAGTGTTGAAAAACCACTTTTCGCACTTGTGTTAGTGTTGAAAAACCACTTTTCGCACTTGTGTTGGTGCAGGAAACCACTTTTGCACTTGTGTTAGTGTTGAAAAACCACTTGTCGCACTTGTGGTAGTGTTGAAAAACCACTTTTCGCACTTGTGTTGGTGCAGGAAACCACTTTTGCACTTGTATTAGTGTGGAAAAAACACTTTTTGCACTTGTGATAGTGTTGAAAAACCACTTTTCGCACTTGTGTTAGTGTTGAAAAACCACTTTTCGCACTTGTGTTAGTGTTGAAAAACCACTTTTCGCACTTGTGTTGGTGCAGGAAACCACTTTTGCACTTGTATTAGTGTGGAAAAAACACTTTTCGCACTTGTGTTAGTGTTGAAAAACCACTTTTCGCACTTGTGTTAGTGTTGAAAAACCACTTTTTGCACTTGTGTTAGTGTTGAAAAACCACTTTTCGCAATTGTGTTGGTGCAGGAAACCACTTTTGCACTTGTATTAGTGTGGAAAAAACACTTTTTGCACTTCTGAGAGTGTTGAAAAACCACTTTTCGCACTTGTGTTAGTGTTGAAAAACCACTTTTCGCACTTGTGTTGGTGCAGGAAACCACTTTTGCACTTGTATTAGTGTGGAAAAAACACTTTTTGCACTTGTGATAGTGTTGAAAAACCACTTTTCGCACTTGTGTTAGTGTTGAAAAACCACTTTTCGCACTTGTGTTGGTGCAGGAAACCACTTTTGCACTTGTATTAGTGTGGAAAAACCACTTTTCGCACTTGTGTTAGTGTTGAAAAACCACTTTTCGCACTAGTGTTAGTGTTGAAAAACCACTTTTCGCACTTGTGTTGGTGCAGGAAACCTCTTTTGCACTTGTATTAGTGTCGAAAAAACACTTTTTGCACTTGTGATAGTGTTTAAAAACCACTTTTCGCACTTGTGTTAGTGTTGAAAAACCACTTTTCGCACTTGTGTTAGTGTTGAAAAACGACTTTTCGCACTTGTGTTGGTGTAGGAAACCACTTTTGCACTTGTATTAGTGTGGAAAAAACACTTTTCGCACTTGTGTTAGTGTTGAAAAACCACTTTTCGCACTTGTGTTAGTGTTGAAAAACCACTTTTAGCACTTCTGTTGGTGCAGGAAACCACTTTTGCACTTATATTAGTGTGGAAAAAACACTTTTTGCACGTGTGATAGTGTTGAAAAACCACTTTTCGCACTTGTGTTGGTGCAGGAAACCACTTTTGCACTTGTATTAGTGTGGAAAAACCACTTTTCGCACTTGTGTTAGTGTTGGAAAACCACTTTTCGCACTTGTGTTAGTGTTGAAAAACCACTTTTCGCACTTGTGTTAGCATTGAAAAACCACTTTTCGCACTTGTGTTGGTGCAGGAAACCTCTTTTGCACTTGTATTAGTGTGGAAAAAACACTTTTTGCACTTGTGATAGTGTTGAAAAACCACTTTTCACACTTGTGTTAGTGTTGAAAAACCACTTTTCGCACTTGTGTTAGTGTTGAAAAACCACTTTTCGCAGTTGTGTTGGTGTAGGAAACCACTTTTGCACTTGTATTAGTGTGGAAAAAACACTTTTCGCACTTGTGTTAGTGTTGAAAAACCACTTTTCGCACTTGTGTTAGTGTTGAAAAACCACTTTTTGCACTTGTGATAGTGTTGAAAAACCACTTTTCGCACTTGTGTTGGTGCAGGAAACCACTTTTGCACTTGTATTAGTGTGGCAAAAACACTTTTCGCACTTGCGGTAGTGTTGAAAACCACTTTTCGCACTTGTGTTGGTGCAGGAAACCACTTTTGTACTTGTATTAGTGTGGAAAAAACACTTTTCGCACTTGTGTTAGTGTTGAAAAACCACTTTTCGCCCTTGTGTTAGTGTTGAAAAACCACTTTTCGCACTTCTGTTGGTGCAGGAAACCACTTTTGCACTTGTATTAGTGTGGAAAAAACACTTTTTGTACTTGTGATAGTGTTGAAAAACCACTTTTCGCACTTGTGTTAGTGTTGAAAAACCACTTTTCGCACTTGTGTTGGTGCAGGAAACCACTTTTGCACTTGTATTAGTGTGGAAAAAACACTTTTTGCACTTGTGATAGTGTTGAAAAACCACTTTTCGCACTTGTGTTAGTGTTGAAAAACCACTTTTCGCACTTGTGTTGGTGCAGGAAACCACTTTTGCACTTGTATTAGTGTGGAAAAAACCACTTTTCGCACTTGTGTTAGTGTTGAAAAACCACTTTTCGCACTTGTGTTGGTGCAGGAAACCTCTTTTGCACTTGTATTAGTGTGGAAAAAACACTTTTTGCACTTGTGATAGTGTTGAAAAACCACTTTTCGCACTTGTGATAGTGTTGAAAACCACTTTTTGCACTTGTGTTATTGTTGCAAAACCATTTGTCTCACTTGTGTTGGTGTTGCAAAACCACTTTTACACTTGTGTTTGTGTTGGAAAACCACTTTTCCCACTTGTATTAGTGTGGAAAAAACACTTTTTGCACTTGTGATAGTGTTGAAAAACCACTTTTCGCACTTGTGTTAGTGTTGAAAAACCACTTTTCGCACTTGTGTTGGTGCAGGAAACCACTTTTGCACTTGTATTAGTGTGGAAAAAACACTTTTTGCACTTGTGTTAGTGTTGAAAAACCACTTTTCGCACTTGTGTTGGTGCAGGAAACCACTTTTGCACTTGTGCTAGTGTTGAAAAACCACTTGTCGCACTTGTGGTAGTGTTGAAAATCCACTTTTCGCACTTGTGTTGGTGCAGGAAACCACTTTTGCACTTGTATTAGTGTGGAAAAAACACTTTTTGCACTTGTGATAGTGTTGAAAAACCACTTTTCGCACTTGTGTTAGTGTTGAAAAACCACTTTTCGCACTTGTGTTAGTGTTGAAAAACCACTTTTCGCACTTGTGTTGGTGCAGGAAACCACTTTTGCACTTGTATTAGTGTGGAAAAAACACTTTTCACACTTGTGTTAGTGTTGAAAAACCACTTTTCGCACTTGTGTTAGTGTTGAAAAACCACTTTTCGCAATTGTGTTGGTGCAGGAAACCACTTTTGCACTTGTATTAGTGTGGAAAAAACACTTTTTGCACTTCTGAGAGTGTTGAAAAACCACTTTTCGCACTTGTGTTAGTGTTGAAAAACCACTTTTCGCACTTGTGTTGGTGCAGGAAACCACTTTTGCACTTGTATTAGTGTGGAAAAAACACTTTTTGCACTTGTGATAGTGTTGAAAAACCACTTTTCGCACTTGTGTTAGTGTTGAAAAACCACTTTTCGCACTTGTGTTGGTGCAGGAAACCACTTTTGCACTTGTATTAGTGTGGAAAAACCACTTTTCGCACTTGTGTTAGTGTTGAAAAACCACTTTTCGCACTAGTGTTAGTGTTGAAAAACCACTTTTCGTACTTGTGTTGGTGCAGGAAACCTCTTTTGCACTTGTATTAGTGTCGAAAAAACACTTTTTGCACTTGTGATAGTGTTTAAAAACCACTTTTCGCACTTGTGTTAGTGTTGAAAAACCACTTTTCGCACTTGTGTTAGTGTTGAAAAACGACTTTTCGCACTTGTGTTGGTGTAGGAAACCACTTTTGCACTTGTATTAGTGTGGAAAAAACACTTTTCGCACTTGTGTTAGTGTTGAAAAACCACTTTTCGCACTTGTGTTAGTGTTGAAAAACCACTTTTCGCACTTCTGTTGGTGCAGGAAACCACTTTTGCACTTATATTAGTGTGGAAAAAACACTTTTTTCACGTGTGATAGTGTTGAAAAACCACTTTTCGCACTTGTGTTGGTGCAGGAAACCACTTTTGCACTTGTATTAGTGTGGAAAAACCACTTTTCACACTTGTGTTAGTGTTGAAAAACCACTTTTCGCACTTGTGTTAGTGTTGAAAAACCACTTTTCGCACTTGTGTTGGTGCAGGAAACCACTTTTGCACTTGTATTAGTGTGGAAAAACCACTTTTCGCACTTGTATTAGTGTTGAAAATACACTTTTCGCACTTGTGTTAGTGTTGAAAAACCACTTTTCGCACTTGTGTTGGTGCAGGAAACCACTTTTGCACTTGTATTAGTGTGGAAAAAACACTTTTTGCACTTGTGATAGTGTTGAAAAACCACTTTTCGCACTTGTGTTAGTGTTGAAAAACCACTTTTCGCACTTGTGTTAGTGTTGAAAAACCACTTTTCGCACTTGTGTTGGTGCAGGAAATCACTTTTGCACTTGTATTAGTGTGGAAAAAACACTTTTCGCACTTGTGTTAGTGTGGAAAAAACACTTTTCGCACTTATGTTAGTGTTGAAAAACCACTTTTCGCACTTGTGCTAGTGTTGAAAAACCACTTTTCGCACTTGTGTTAGTGTTGAAAAACCACTTTTCGCACTTGTGTTGGTGCAGGAAACCACTTTTGCACTTGTATTAGTGTGGAAAAAACACTTTTCGCACTTGTGTTAGTGTTGAAAAACCACTTTTCGCACTTGTGTTAGTGTTGAAAAACCACTTTTCGCACTTGTGTTGGTGCAGGAAACCACTTTTGCACTTGTATTCGTGTGGAAAAAACACTTTTTGCACTTGTGATAGTGTTGAAAAACCACTTTTCGCACTTGTGTTAGTGTTGAAAAACCACTTTTCGCACTTGTGTTGGTGCATGAAACCACTTTTGCACTTGTATTAGTGTGGAAAAAACACTTTTTGCACTTGTGATAGTGTTGAAAAACCACTTTTCGCACTTGTGTTGGTGCAGGAAACCACTTTTGCACTTGTATTAGTGTGGAAAAACCACTTTTCGCACTTGTATTAGTGTTGAAAATACACTTTTCGCACTTGTGTTAGTGTTGAAAAACCACTTTTCGCACTTGTGTTGGTGCAGGAAACCACTTTTGCACTTGTATTAGTGTGGAAAAAACACTTTTTGCACTTGTGATAGTGTTGAAAAACCACTTTTCGCACTTGTGTTAGTGTTGAAAAACCACTTTTCGCACTTGTGTTAGTGTTGAAAAACCACTTTTCGCACTTGTGTTGGTGCAGGAAATCACTTTTGCACTTGTATCAGTGTGGAAAAAACACTTTTCGCACTTGTGTTAGTGTTGAAAAACCACTTTTCGCACTTGTGCTAGTGTTGAAAAACCACTTTTTGCACTTGTGTTAGTGTTGAAAAACCACTTTTCGCACTTGTGTTGGTGCAGGAAACCACTTTTGCACTTGTATTGGTGTGGAAAAAACACTTTTCGCACTTGTGTTAGTGTTGAAAAACCACTTTTCGCACTTGTGTTAGTGTTGAAAAACCACTTTTCGCACTTGTGTTAGTGTTGAAAAACCACTTTTCGCACTTGTGTTGGTGCAGGAAACCACTTTTGCACTTGTATTCGTGTGGAAAAAACACTTTTGCACTTGTGATAGTGTTGAAAAACCACTTTTCGCACTTGTGTTAGTGTTGAAAAACCACTTTTCGCACTTGTGTTGGTGCAGGAAACCAATTTTGCACTTGTATTAGTGTGGAAAAAACACTTTTTGCACTTGTGATAGTGTTGAAAAACCACTTTTCGCACTTGTGTTAGTGTTGAAAAACCACTTTTCGCACTTGTGTTGGTGCAGGAAACCACTTTTGCACTTGTATTAGTGTGGAAAAAACCACTTTTCGCACTTGTGTTAGTGTTGAAAAACCACTTTTCGCATTTGTGTTAGTGTTGAAAAACCACTTTTCGCACTTGTGTTGGTGCAGGAAACCACTTTTGCACTTGTATTAGTGTGGAAAAAACACTTTTTGCACTTGTGATAGTGTTGAAAAACCACTTTTCGCACTTGTGTTAGTGTTGAAAAACCACTTTTCGCACTTGTGTTGGTGCAGGAAACCACTTTTGCACTTGTATTAGTGTGGAAAAAACACTTTTTGCACTTGTGATAGTGTTGAAAAACCACTTTTCGCACTTGTGTTAGTGTTGAAAAACCACTTTTCGCACTTGTGTTAGTGTTGAAAAGCCACTTTTCGCACTTGTGTTGGTGCAGGAAACCACTTTTGCACTTGTATTAGTGTGGAAAAAACACTTTTCGCACTTGTGTTAGTGTAGAAAAACCACTTTTCGCACTTGTGTTAGTGTTGAAAAACCACTTTTCGCACTTGTTTTAGTGTTGAAAAACCACTTTTCGTACTTGTGTTGGTGCAGGAAACCACTTTTGCACTTGTATTAGTGTGCAAAAAACACTTTTTGCACTTGTGATAGTGTTGAAAAACCACTTTTCGCACTTGTGTTAGTGTTGAAAAACCACTTTTCGCACTTGTGTTGGTGCAGGAAACCACTTTTGCACTTGTATTAGTGTGGAAAAACCACTTTTCGCACTTGTGTTAGTGTTGAAAAACCACTTTTCGCACTTGTGTTAGTGTTGAAAAACCACTTTTCGCACTTGTGTTGGTGCAGGAAACCACTTTTGCACTTGTATTAGTGTGCAAAAAACACTTTTTGCACTTGTGATAGTGTTGAAAAACCACTTTTCGCACTTGTGTTAGTTTTGAAAAACCACTTTTCGCACTTGTGTTAGTGTTGAAAAACCACTTTTCGCACTTGTGTTGGTGCGGGAAACCACTTTTGCACTTGTATTAGTGTGGAAAAAACACTTTTCGCACTTGTGTTAGTGTTGAAAAACCACTTTTCGCACTTGTGTTAGTGTTGAAAAACCACTTTTCGCACTTGTGTTAGTGTTGAAAAAACACTTTTCGCACTTGTGTTGGTGCAGGAAACCACTTTTGCACTTGTATTAGTGTGGAAAAAACACTTTTTGCACTTGTGATAGTGTTGAAAAACCACTTTTCGCACTTGTGTTAGTGTTGAAAAACCACTTTTCGCACTTGTGTTGGTGCAGGAAACCACTTTTGCACTTGTATTAGCGTGGAAAAAACACTTTTTGCACTTGTGATAGTGTTGAAAAACCACTTTTAGCACTTGTGTTAGTGTTGAAAAACCACTTTTCGCACTTGTGTTGGTGCAGGAAACCACTTTTGCACCTGTATTAGTGTGGAAAAACACTTTTTGCACTTGTATTAGTGTTGAAAAACCACTTTTCGCACTTGTGTTAGTGTTGAAAAACCACTTTTCGCACTTGTGTTAGTGTTGAAAAACCACTTTTCGCACTTGTGTTGGTGCAGGAAATCACTTTTGCATTTGTATTAGTGTGGAAAAAACACTTTTCGCACTTGTGTTAGTGTTGAAAAACCACTTTTCGCACTTGTGTTAGTGTTGAAAAACCACTTTTCGCACTTGTGTTAGTGTTGAAAAACGACTTTTCGCACTTGTGTTGGTGCAGGAAACCACTTTTGCACTTGTATTAGTGTGGAAAAAACACTTTTTACACTTGTGATAGTGTTGAAAAACCACTTTTCGCACTTGTGTTAGTGTTGAAAAACCACTTTTCGCACTTGTGTTGGTGCAGGAAACCAGTTTTGCACTTGTATTAGTGTGGAAAAACCACTTTTCGCACTTGTGTTAGTGTTGAAAAACCACTTTTCGCACTTGTGTTAGTGTTGAAAAACCACTTTTCGCGCTTGTGTTGGTGCAGGAAACCACTTTTGCACTTGTATTAGTGTGGAAAAAACACTTTTCGCACTTGTGTTAGTGTTGAAAAACCACTTTTCGCACTTGTGTTAGTGTTGAAAAACCACTTTTCGCACTTGTGTTGGTGCAGGAAACCACTTTTGCACTTGTATTAGTGTGGAAAAAACACTTTTTGCACTTGTGATAGTGTTGAAAAACCACTTTTCGCACTTGTGTTAGTGTTGAAAACCCACCTTTCGCACTTGTGTTAGTGTTGAAAAACCACTTTTCGCACTTGTGTTGGTGCAGGAAACCACTTTTGCACTTGTATTAGTGTGGAAAAACACTTTTCGCACTTGTGTTAGTGTTGTAAAACCACTTTTCGCACTTGTGTTAGTGTTGAAAAACCACTTTTCGCACTTGTGTTAGTGTTGAAAAAACACTTTTCGCACTTGTGTTGGTGCAGGAAACCACTTTTGCACTTGTATTAGTGTGGAAAAAACACTTTTTGCACTTGTGATAGTGTTGAAAAACCACTTTTCGCACTTGTGTTAGTGTTGAAAAACCACTTTTCGCACTTGTGTTGGTGCAGGAAACCACTTTTGCACTTGTATTAGTGTGGAAAAAACACTTTTTGCACTTGTGATAGTGTTGAAAAACCACTTTTCGCACTTGTGTTAGTGTTGAAAAACCACTTTTCGCACTTGTGTTGGTGCAGGAAACCACTTTTTCACTTGTATTAGTGTGGAAAAACACTTTTTGCACTTGTATTAGTGTTGAAAAACCACTTTTCGCACTTGTGTTAGTGTTGAAAAACCACTTTTCGCACTTGCGTTAGTGTTGAAAAACCACTTTTTGCACTTGTGTTGGTGCAGGAAATCACTTTTGCACTTGTATTAGTGTGGAAAAAACACTTTTCGCACTTATGTTAGTGTTGAAAAACCACTTTTCGCACTTGTGTTAGTGTTGAAAAACCACTTTTCGCACTTGTGTTAGTGTTGAAAAACGACTTTTCGCACTTGTGTTGGTGCAGGAAACCACTTTTGCACTTGTATTAGTGTGGAAAAAACACTTTTTACACTTGTGATAGTGTTGAAAAACCACTTTTCGCACTTGTGTTAGTGTTGAAAAACCACTTTTCGCACTTGTGTTGGTGCAGGAAACCAGTTTTGCACTTGTATTAGTGTGGAAAAACCACTTTTCGCACTTGTGTTAGTGTTGAAAAACCACTTTTCGCACTTGTGTTAGTGTTGAAAAACCACTTTTCGCACTTGTGTTGGTGCAGGAAACCACTTTTGCACTTGTATTAGTGTGGAAAAAACACTTTTCGCACTTGTGTTAGTGTTGAAAAACCACTTTTCGCACTTGTGTTAGTGTTGAAAAACCACTTTTCGCACTTGTGTTGGTGCAGGAAACCACTTTTGCACTTGTATTAGTGTGGAAAAAACACTTTTTGCACTTGTGATAGTGTTGAAAAACCACTTTTCGCACTTGTGTTAGAGTTGAAAACCCACTTTTCGCACTTGTGTTAGTGTTGAAAAACCACTTTTCGCACTTGTGTTGGTGCAAGAAACCACTTTTGCACTTGTATTAGTGTGGAAAAAACACTTTTTGCACTTGTGTTAGTGTTGAAAAAACACTTTTCGCACTTGTGTTGGTGCAGGAAACCACTTTTGCACTTGTATTAGTGTGGAAAAACCACTTTTCGCACTTGTGTTAGTGTTGAAAAACCACTTTTCGCACTTGTGTTGGTGCAGGAAACCAGTTTTGCACTTGTATTAGTGTGGAAAAACCACTTTTCGCACTTGTGTTAGTGTTGAAAAACCACTTTTCGCACTTGTGTTAGTGTTGAAAAACCACTTTTCGCACTTGTGTTGGTGCAGGAAACCACTTTTGCACTTGTATTAGTGTGGAAAAAACACTTTTCGCACTTGTGTTAGTGTTGAAAAACCACTTTTCGCACTTGTGTTAGTGTTGAAAAACCACTTTTCGCACTTGTGTTGGTGCAGGAAACCACTTTTGCACTTGTATTAGTGTGGAAAAAACACTTTTTGCACTTGTGATAGTGTTGAAAAACCACTTTTCGCACTTGTGTTAGAGTTGAAAACCCACTTTTCGCACTTGTGTTAGTGTGGAAAAAACACTTTTCGCACTTGTGTTAGTGTTGAAAAACCACTTTTCGCACTTGTGTTAGTGTTGAAAAACCACTTTTCGCACTTGTGTTAGTGTTGAAAAAACACTTTTCGCACTTGTGTTGGTGCAGGAAACCACTTTTGCACTTGTATTAGTGTGGAAAAAACACTTTTTGCACTTGTGATAGTGTTGAAAAACCACTTTTCGCACTTGTGTTAGTGTTGAAAAACCACTTTTCGCACTTGTGTTGGTGCAGGAAACCACTTTTGCACTTGTATTAGTGTGGAAAAAACACTTTTTGCACTTGTGATAGTGTTGAAAAACCACTTTTCGCACTTGTGTTAGTGTTGAAAAACCACTTTTCGCACTTGTGTTGGTGCAGGAAACCACTTTTGCACTTGTATTAGTGTGGAAAAAACACTTTTTGCACTTGTGATAGTGTTGAAAAACCACTTTTCGCACTTGTGTTAGTGTTGAAAAACCACTTTTCGCACTTGTGTTGGTGCAGGAAACCACTTTTGCACTTGTATTAGTGTGGAAAAACCACTTTTCGCACTTGTATTAGTGTTGAAAATACACTTTTCGCACTTGTGTTAGTGTTGAAAAACCACTTTTCGCACTTGTGTTGGTGCAGGAAACCACTTTTGCACTTGTATTAGTGTGCAAAAAACACTTTTTGCACTTGTGATAGTGTTGAAAAACCACTTTTCGCACTTGTGTTAGTGTTGAAAACCACTTTTCGCACTTGTGTTAGTGTTGAAAAACACTTTTCGCACTTGTGTTGGTGCAGGAAATCACTTTTGCACTTGTATTAGTGTGGAAAAAACACTTTTCGCACTTGTGTTAGTGTTGAAAAACCACTTTTCGCACTTGTGTTAGTGTTGAAAAACTACTTTTCGCACTTGTGTTAGTGTTGAAAAACCACTTTTCGCACTTGTGTTGGTGCAGGAAACCACTTTTGCACTTGTATTAGTGTGGAAAAAACACTTTTCGCACTTGTGTTAGTGTTGAAAAACCACTTTTCGCACTTGTGTTAGTGTTGAAAAACCACTTTTCGCACTTGTGTTAGTGTTGAAAAACCACTTTTCGCACTTGTGTTGGTGCAGGAAACCACTTTTGCACTTGTATTCGTGTGGAAAAAACACTTTTTGCACTTGTGATAGTGTTGAAAAACCACTTTTCGCACTTGTGTTAGTGTTGAAAAACCACTTTTCGCACTTGTGTTGGTGCAGGAAACCAATTTTGCACTTGTATTAGTGTGGAAAAAACACTTTTTGCACTTGTGATAGTGTTGAAAAACCACTTTTCGCACTTGTGTTCGTGTTGAAAAACCACTTTTCGCACTTGTGTTGGTGCAGGAAACCACTTTTGCACTTGTATTAGTGTGGAAAAACCACTTTTCGCACTTGTGTTAGTGTTGAAAAACCACTTTTCGCATTTGTGTTAGTGTTGAAAAACCACTTTTCGCACTTGTGTTGGTGCAGGAAACCACTTTTGCACTTGTATTAGTGTGGAAAAAACACTTTTTGCACTTGTGATAGTGTTGAAAAACCACTTTTCGCACTTGTGTTAGTGTTGAAAAACCACTTTTCGCACTTGTGTTAGTGTTGAAAAACCACTTTTCGCACTTGTGTTGGTGCAGGAAACCACTTTTGCACTTGTATTAGTGTGGAAAAAACACTTTTCGCACTTGCGTTAGTGTAGAAAAACCACTTTTCGCACTTGTGTTAGTGTTGAAAAACCACTTTTTGCACTTGTGTTAGTGTTGAAAAACCCACTTTTCGTACTTGTGTTGGTGCAGGAAACCACTTTTGCACTTGTATTAGTGTGCAAAAAACACTTTTTGCACTTGTGATAGTGTTGAAAAACCACTTTTCGCACTTGTGTTAGTGTTGAAAAACCACTTTTCGCACTTGTGTTGGTGCAGGAAACCACTTTTGCACTTGATTAGTGTGGAAAAACCACTTTTCGCACTTGTGTTAGTGTTGAAAAACCACTTTTCGCACTTGTGTTAGTGTTGAAAAACCACTTTTCGCACTTGTGTTGGTGCAGGAAACCACTTTTGCACTTGTATTAGTGTGGAAAAAACACTTTTTGCACTTGTGATAGTGTTGAAAAACCACTTTTCGCACTTGTGTTAGTGTTGAAAAACCACTTTTCGCACTTGTGTTAGTGTTGAAAAACCACTTTTCGCACTTGTGTTGGTGCAGGAAACCACTTTTGCACTTGTATTAGTGTGGAAAAAACACTTTTCGCACTTGTGTTAGTGTTGAAAAACCACCTTTCGCACTTGTGTTAGTGTTGAAAAACCACTTTTCGCACTTGTGTTAGTGTTGAAAAAACACTTTTCGCACTTGTGTTGGTGCAGGAAACCACTTTTGCACTTGTATTAGTGTGGAAAAAACACTTTTTGCAGTTGTGATAGTGTTGAAAAACCACTTTTCACACTTGTGTTAGTGTTGAAAAACCACTTTTCGCACTTGTGTTGGTGCAGGAAACCACTTTTGCACTTGTATTAGTGTGGAAAAAACACTTTTTGCACTTGTGATAGTGTTGAAAAACCACTTTTCGCACTTGTGTTAGTGTTGAAAAACCACTTTTCGCACTTGTGTTGGTGCAGGAAATCACTTTTGCACTTGTATTAGTGTAGAAAAAACACTTTTCGCACTTGTGTTAGTGTTGAAAAACCACTTTTCGCACTTGTGTTAGTGTTGAAAAACCACTTTTCGCACTTGTGTTAGTGTTGAATAACCACTTTTCGCACTTGTGTTGGTGCAGGAAACCACTTTTGCACTTGTATTAGTGTGGAAAAAACACTTTTCGCACTTGTGTTAGTGTTGAAAAACCACTTTTCGCACTTGTGTTAGTGTTGAAAAACCACTTTTCACACTTGTGTTAGTGTTGAAAAACCACTTTTCGCACTTGTGTTGGTGCAGGAAACCACTTTTGCACTTGTATTCGTGTGGAAAAAACACTTTTTGCACTTGTGATAGTGTTGAAAAACCACTTTTCGCACTTGTGTTAGTGTTGAAAAACCACTTTTCGCACTTGTGTTGGTGCAGAAAACCAATTTTGCACTTGTATTAGTGTGGAAAAAACACTTTTTGCACTTGTGATAGTGTTGAAAAACCACTTTTCGCACTTGTGTTCGTGTTGAAAAACCACTTTTCGCACTTGTGTTGGTGCAGGAAACCACTTTTGCACTTGTATTAGTGTGGAAAAAACACTTTTTGCACTTGTGATAGTGTTGAAAAACCACTTTTCGCACTTGTGTTAGTGTTGAAAAACCACTTTTCGCACTTGTGTTGGTGCAGGAAACCACTTTTGCACTTGTATTAGTGTGGAAAAAACACTTTTTGCACTTGTGATAGTGTTGAAAAACCACTTTTCGCACTTGTGTTAGTGTTGAAAAACCACTTTTCGCACTTGTGTTGGTGCAGGAAACCACTTTTGCACTTGTATTAGTGTGGAAAAACCACTTTTCGCACTTGTATTAGTGTTGAAAATACACTTTTCGCACTTGTGTTAGTGTTGAAAAACCACTTTTCGCACTTGTGTTGGTGCAGGAAACCACTTTTGCACTTGTATTAGTGTGCAAAAAACACTTTTTGCACTTGTGATAGTGTTGAAAAACCACTTTTCGCACTTGTGTTAGTGTTGAAAAACCACTTTTCGCACTTGTGTTAGTGTTGAAAAACCACTTTTCGCACTTGTGTTGGTGCAGGAAATCACTTTTGCACTTGTATTAGTGTGGAAAAAACACTTTTCGCACTTGTGTTAGTGTTGAAAAACCACTTTTCGCACTTGTGTTAGTGTTGAAAAACTACTTTTCGCACTTGTGTTAGTGTTGAAAAACCACTTTTCGCACTTGTGTTGGTGCAGGAAACCACTTTTGCACTTGTATTAGTGTGGAAAAAACACTTTTCGCACTTGTGTTAGTGTTGAAAAACCACTTTTCGCACTTGTGTTAGTGTTGAAAAACCACTTTTCGCACTTGTGTTAGTGTTGAAAAACCACTTTTCGCACTTGTGTTGGTGCAGGAAACCACTTTTGCACTTGTATTCGTGTGGAAAAAACACTTTTTGCACTTGTGATAGTGTTGAAAAACCACTTTTCGCACTTGTGTTAGTGTTGAAAAACCACTTTTCGCACTTGTGTTGGTGCAGGAAACCAATTTTGCACTTGTATTAGTGTGGAAAAAACACTTTTTGCACTTGTGATAGTGTTGAAAAACCACTTTTCGCACTTGTGTTCGTGTTGAAAAACCACTTTTCGCACTTGTGTTGGTGCAGGAAACCACTTTTGCACTTGTATTAGTGTGGAAAAACCACTTTTCGCACTTGTGTTAGTGTTGAAAAACCACTTTTCGCATTTGTGTTAGTGTTGAAAAACCACTTTTCGCACTTGTGTTGGTGCAGGAAACCACTTTTGCACTTGTATTAGTGTGGAAAAAACACTTTTTGCACTTGTGATAGTGTTGAAAAACCACTTTTCGCACTTGTGTTAGTGTTGAAAAACCACTTTTCGCACTTGTGTTAGTGTTGAAAAACCACTTTTCGCACTTGTGTTGGTGCAGGAAACCACTTTTGCACTTGTATTAGTGTGGAAAAAACACTTTTCGCACTTGCGTTAGTGTAGAAAAACCACTTTTCGCACTTGTGTTAGTGTTGAAAAACCACTTTTTGCACTTGTGTTAGTGTTGAAAAACCACTTTTCGTACTTGTGTTGGTGCAGGAAACCACTTTTGCACTTGTATTAGTGTGCAAAAAACACTTTTTGCACTTGTGATAGTGTTGAAAAACCACTTTTCGCACTTGTGTTAGTGTTGAAAAACCACTTTTCGCACTTGTGTTGGTGCAGGAAACCACTTTTGCACTTGGATTAGTGTGGAAAAAACACTTTTCGCACTTGTGTTAGTGTTGAAAAACCACTTTTCGCACTTGTGTTAGTGTTGAAAAACCACTTTTCGCACTTGTGTTGGTGCAGGAAACCACTTTTGCACTTGTATTAGTGTGGAAAAAACACTTTTTGCACTTGTGATAGTGTTGAAAAACCACTTTTCGCACTTGTGTTAGAGTTGAAAACCCACTTTTCGCACTTGTGTTAGTGTTGAAAAACCACTTTTCGCACTTGTGTTGGTGCAAGAAACCACTTTTGCACTTGTATTAGTGTGGAAAAAACACTTTTTGCACTTGTGTTAGTGTTGAAAAAACACTTTTCGCACTTGTGTTGGTGCAGGAAACCACTTTTGCACTTGTATTAGTGTGGAAAAACCACTTTTCGCACTTGTGTTAGTGTTGAAAAACCACTTTTCGCACTTGTGTTGGTGCAGGAAACCAGTTTTGCACTTGTATTAGTGTGGAAAAACCACTTTTCGCACTTGTGTTAGTGTTGAAAAACCACTTTTCGCACTTGTGTTAGTGTTGAAAAACCACTTTTCGCACTTGTGTTGGTGCAGGAAACCACTTTTGCACTTGTATTAGTGTGGAAAAAACACTTTTCGCACTTGTGTTAGTGTTGAAAAACCACTTTTCGCACTTGTGTTAGTGTTGAAAAACCACTTTTCGCACTTGTGTTGGTGCAGGAAACCACTTTTGCACTTGTATTAGTGTGGAAAAAACACTTTTTGCACTTGTGATAGTGTTGAAAAACCACTTTTCGCACTTGTGTTAGAGTTGAAAACCCACTTTTCGCACTTGTGTTAGTGTGGAAAAAACACTTTTCGCACTTGTGTTAGTGTTGAAAAACCACTTTTCGCACTTGTGTTAGTGTTGAAAAACCACTTTTCGCACTTGTGTTAGTGTTGAAAAAACACTTTTCGCACTTGTGTTGGTGCAGGAAACCACTTTTGCACTTGTATTAGTGTGGAAAAAACACTTTTTGCACTTGTGATAGTGTTGAAAAACCACTTTTCGCACTTGTGTTAGTGTTGAAAAACCACTTTTCGCACTTGTGTTGGTGCAGGAAACCACTTTTGCACTTGTATTAGTGTGGAAAAAACACTTTTTGCACTTGTGATAGTGTTGAAAAACCACTTTTCGCACTTGTGTTAGTGTTGAAAAACCACTTTTCGCACTTGTGTTGGTGCAGGAAACCACTTTTGCACTTGTATTAGTGTGGAAAAAACACTTTTTGCACTTGTGATAGTGTTGAAAAACCACTTTTCGCACTTGTGTTAGTGTTGAAAAACCACTTTTCGCACTTGTGTTGGTGCAGGAAACCACTTTTGCACTTGTATTAGTGTGGAAAAACCACTTTTCGCACTTGTATTAGTGTTGAAAATACACTTTTCGCACTTGTGTTAGTGTTGAAAAACCACTTTTCGCACTTGTGTTGGTGCAGGAAACCACTTTTGCACTTGTATTAGTGTGCAAAAAACACTTTTTGCACTTGTGATAGTGTTGAAAAACCACTTTTCGCACTTGTGTTAGTGTTGAAAAACCACTTTTCGCACTTGTGTTAGTGTTGAAAAACCACTTTTCGCACTTGTGTTGGTGCAGGAAATCACTTTTGCACTTGTATTAGTGTGGAAAAAACACTTTTCGCACTTGTGTTAGTGTTGAAAAACCACTTTTCGCACTTGTGTTAGTGTTGAAAAACTACTTTTCGCACTTGTGTTAGTGTTGAAAAACCACTTTTCGCACTTGTGTTGGTGCAGGAAACCACTTTTGCACTTGTATTAGTGTGGAAAAAACACTTTTCGCACTTGTGTTAGTGTTGAAAAACCACTTTTCGCACTTGTGTTAGTGTTGAAAAACCACTTTTCGCACTTGTGTTAGTGTTGAAAAACCACTTTTCGCACTTGTGTTGGTGCAGGAAACCACTTTTGCACTTGTATTCGTGTGGAAAAAACACTTTTTGCACTTGTGATAGTGTTGAAAAACCACTTTTCGCACTTGTGTTAGTGTTGAAAAACCACTTTTCGCACTTGTGTTGGTGCAGGAAACCAATTTTGCACTTGTATTAGTGTGGAAAAAACACTTTTTGCACTTGTGATAGTGTTGAAAAACCACTTTTCGCACTTGTGTTCGTGTTGAAAAACCACTTTTCGCACTTGTGTTGGTGCAGGAAACCACTTTTGCACTTGTATTAGTGTGGAAAAACCACTTTTCGCACTTGTGTTAGTGTTGAAAAACCACTTTTCGCATTTGTGTTAGTGTTGAAAAACCACTTTTCGCACTTGTGTTGGTGCAGGAAACCACTTTTGCACTTGTATT
Source organism: Myxine glutinosa (assembly GCF_964187855.1). Lineage (NCBI taxonomy): Eukaryota > Metazoa > Chordata > Myxini > Myxiniformes > Myxinidae > Myxine > Myxine glutinosa. The sequence goes on from NW_027619197.1 coordinate 37,553, forward strand.
AGTGTGGAAAAAACACTTTTTGCACTTGTGATAGTGTTGAAAAACCACTTTTCGCACTTGTGTTAGTGTTGAAAAACCACTTTTCGCACTTGTGTTAGTGTTGAAAAACCACTTTTCGCACTTGTGTTGGTGCAGGAAACCACTTTTGCACTTGTATTAGTGTGGAAAAAACACTTTTCGCACTTGCGTTAGTGTAGAAAAACCACTTTTCGCACTTGTGTTAGTGTTGAAAAACCACTTTTTGCACTTGTGTTAGTGTTGAAAAACCACTTTTCGTACTTGTGTTGGTGCAGGAAACCACTTTTGCACTTGTATTAGTGTGCAAAAAACACTTTTTGCACTTGTGATAGTGTTGAAAAACCACTTTTCGCACTTGTGTTAGTGTTGAAAAACCACTTTTCGCACTTGTGTTGGTGCAGGAAACCACTTTTGCACTTGGATTAGTGTGGAAAAACCACTTTTCGCACTTGTGTTAGTGTTGAAAAACCACTTTTCGCACTTGTGTTAGTGTTGAAAAACCACTTTTCGCACTTGTGTTGGTGCAGGAAACCACTTTTGCACTTGTATTAGTGTGGAAAAAACACTTTTTGCACTTGTGATAGTGTTGAAAAACCACTTTTCGCACTTGTGTTAGTGTTGAAAAACCACTTTTCGCACTTGTGTTAGTGTTGAAAAACCACTTTTCGCACTTGTGTTGGTGCAGGAAACCACTTTTGCACTTGTATTAGTGTGGAAAAAACACTTTTCGCACTTGTGTTAGTGTTGAAAAACCACCTTTCGCACTTGTGTTAGTGTTGAAAAACCACTTTTCGCACTTGTGTTAGTGTTGAAAAAACACTTTTCGCACTTGTGTTGGTGCAGGAAACCACTTTTGCACTTGTATTAGTGTGGAAAAAACACTTTTTGCAGTTGTGATAGTGTTGAAAAACCACTTTTCACACTTGTGTTAGTGTTGAAAAACCACTTTTCGCACTTGTGTTGGTGCAGGAAACCACTTTTGCACTTGTATTAGTGTGGAAAAAACACTTTTTGCACTTGTGATAGTGTTGAAAAACCACTTTTCGCACTTGTGTTAGTGTTGAAAAACCACTTTTCGCACTTGTGTTGGTGCAGGAAATCACTTTTGCACTTGTATTAGTGTAGAAAAAACACTTTTCGCACTTGTGTTAGTGTTGAAAAACCACTTTTCGCACTTGTGTTAGTGTTGAAAAACCACTTTTCGCACTTGTGTTAGTGTTGAATAACCACTTTTCGCACTTGTGTTGGTGCAGGAAACCACTTTTGCACTTGTATTAGTGTGGAAAAAACACTTTTCGCACTTGTGTTAGTGTTGAAAAACCACTTTTCGCACTTGTGTTAGTGTTGAAAAACCACTTTTCACACTTGTGTTAGTGTTGAAAAACCACTTTTCGCACTTGTGTTGGTGCAGGAAACCACTTTTGCACTTGTATTCGTGTGGAAAAAACACTTTTTGCACTTGTGATAGTGTTGAAAAACCACTTTTCGCACTTGTGTTAGTGTTGAAAAACCACTTTTCGCACTTGTGTTGGTGCAGAAAACCAATTTTGCACTTGTATTAGTGTGGAAAAAACACTTTTTGCACTTGTGATAGTGTTGAAAAACCACTTTTCGCACTTGTGTTCGTGTTGAAAAACCACTTTTCGCACTTGTGTTGGTGCAGGAAACCACTTTTGCACTTGTATTAGTGTGGAAAAAACACTTTTTGCACTTGTGATAGTGTTGAAAAACCACTTTTCGCACTTGTGTTAGTGTTGAAAAACCACTTTTCGCACTTGTGTTGGTGCAGGAAACCACTTTTGCACTTGTATTAGTGTGGAAAAAACACTTTTTGCACTTGTGATAGTGTTGAAAAACCACTTTTCGCACTTGTGTTAGTGTTGAAAAACCACTTTTCGCACTTGTGTTGGTGCAGGAAACCACTTTTGCACTTGTATTAGTGTGGAAAAACCACTTTTCGCACTTGTATTAGTGTTGAAAATACACTTTTCGCACTTGTGTTAGTGTTGAAAAACCACTTTTCGCACTTGTGTTGGTGCAGGAAACCACTTTTGCACTTGTATTAGTGTGCAAAAAACACTTTTTGCACTTGTGATAGTGTTGAAAAACCACTTTTCGCACTTGTGTTAGTGTTGAAAAACCACTTTTCGCACTTGTGTTAGTGTTGAAAAACCACTTTTCGCACTTGTGTTGGTGCAGGAAATCACTTTTGCACTTGTATTAGTGTGGAAAAAACACTTTTCGCACTTGTGTTAGTGTTGAAAAACCACTTTTCGCACTTGTGTTAGTGTTGAAAAACTACTTTTCGCACTTGTGTTAGTGTTGAAAAACCACTTTTCGCACTTGTGTTGGTGCAGGAAACCACTTTTGCACTTGTATTAGTGTGGAAAAAACACTTTTCGCACTTGTGTTAGTGTTGAAAAACCACTTTTCGCACTTGTGTTAGTGTTGAAAAACCACTTTTCGCACTTGTGTTAGTGTTGAAAAACCACTTTTCGCACTTGTGTTGGTGCAGGAAACCACTTTTGCACTTGTATTCGTGTGGAAAAAACACTTTTTGCACTTGTGATAGTGTTGAAAAACCACTTTTCGCACTTGTGTTAGTGTTGAAAAACCACTTTTCGCACTTGTGTTGGTGCAGGAAACCAATTTTGCACTTGTATTAGTGTGGAAAAAACACTTTTTGCACTTGTGATAGTGTTGAAAAACCACTTTTCGCACTTGTGTTCGTGTTGAAAAACCACTTTTCGCACTTGTGTTGGTGCAGGAAACCACTTTTGCACTTGTATTAGTGTGGAAAAACCACTTTTCGCACTTGTGTTAGTGTTGAAAAACCACTTTTCGCATTTGTGTTAGTGTTGAAAAACCACTTTTCGCACTTGTGTTGGTGCAGGAAACCACTTTTGCACTTGTATTAGTGTGGAAAAAACACTTTTTGCACTTGTGATAGTGTTGAAAAACCACTTTTCGCACTTGTGTTAGTGTTGAAAAACCACTTTTCGCACTTGTGTTAGTGTTGAAAAACCACTTTTCGCACTTGTGTTGGTGCAGGAAACCACTTTTGCACTTGTATTAGTGTGGAAAAAACACTTTTCGCACTTGCGTTAGTGTAGAAAAACCACTTTTCGCACTTGTGTTAGTGTTGAAAAACCACTTTTTGCACTTGTGTTAGTGTTGAAAAACCACTTTTCGTACTTGTGTTGGTGCAGGAAACCACTTTTGCACTTGTATTAGTGTGCAAAAAACACTTTTTGCACTTGTGATAGTGTTGAAAAACCACTTTTCGCACTTGTGTTAGTGTTGAAAAACCACTTTTCGCACTTGTGTTGGTGCAGGAAACCACTTTTGCACTTGGATTAGTGTGGAAAAACCACTTTTCGCACTTGTGTTAGTGTTGAAAAACCACTTTTCGCACTTGTGTTAGTGTTGAAAAACCACTTTTCGCACTTGTGTTGGTGCAGGAAACCACTTTTGCACTTGTATTAGTGTGGAAAAAACACTTTTTGCACTTGTGATAGTGTTGAAAAACCACTTTTCGCACTTGTGTTAGTGTTGAAAAACCACTTTTCGCACTTGTGTTAGTGTTGAAAAACCACTTTTCGCACTTGTGTTGGTGCAGGAAACCACTTTTGCACTTGTATTAGTGTGGAAAAAACACTTTTCGCACTTGTGTTAGTGTTGAAAAACCACCTTTCGCACTTGTGTTAGTGTTGAAAAACCACTTTTCGCACTTGTGTTAGTGTTGAAAAAACACTTTTCGCACTTGTGTTGGTGCAGGAAACCACTTTTGCACTTGTATTAGTGTGGAAAAAACACTTTTTGCAGTTGTGATAGTGTTGAAAAACCACTTTTCACACTTGTGTTAGTGTTGAAAAACCACTTTTCGCACTTGTGTTGGTGCAGGAAACCACTTTTGCACTTGTATTAGTGTGGAAAAAACACTTTTTGCACTTGTGATAGTGTTGAAAAACCACTTTTCGCACTTGTGTTAGTGTTGAAAAACCACTTTTCGCACTTGTGTTGGTGCAGGAAATCACTTTTGCACTTGTATTAGTGTAGAAAAAACACTTTTCGCACTTGTGTTAGTGTTGAAAAACCACTTTTCGCACTTGTGTTAGTGTTGAAAAACCACTTTTCGCACTTGTGTTAGTGTTGAATAACCACTTTTCGCACTTGTGTTGGTGCAGGAAACCACTTTTGCACTTGTATTAGTGTGGAAAAAACACTTTTCGCACTTGTGTTAGTGTTGAAAAACCACTTTTCGCACTTGTGTTAGTGTTGAAAAACCACTTTTCACACTTGTGTTAGTGTTGAAAAACCACTTTTCGCACTTGTGTTGGTGCAGGAAACCACTTTTGCACTTGTATTCGTGTGGAAAAAACACTTTTTGCACTTGTGATAGTGTTGAAAAACCACTTTTCGCACTTGTGTTAGTGTTGAAAAACCACTTTTCGCACTTGTGTTGGTGCAGGAAACCAATTTTGCACTTGTATTAGTGTGGAAAAAACACTTTTTGCACTTGTGATAGTGTTGAAAAACCACTTTTCGCACTTCTGTTCGTGTTGAAAAACCACTTTTCGCACTTGTGTTGGTGCAGGAAACCACTTTTGCACTTGTATTAGTGTGGAAAAACCACTTTTAGCACTTGTGTTAGTGTTGAAAAACCACTTTTCGCATTTGTGTTAGTGTTGAAAAACCACTTTTCGCACTTGTGTTGGTGCAGGAAACCACTTTTGCACTTGTATTAGTGTGGAAAAAACACTTTTTGCACTTGTGATAGTGTTGAAAAACCACTTTTCGCACTTATGTTAGTTTTGAAAAACCACTTTTCGCACTTGTGTTGGTGCAGGAAACCACTTTTGCACTTGTATTAGTGTGGAAAAAACACTTTTTGCACTTGTGATAGTGTTGAAAAACCACTTTTCGCACTTGTGTTAGTGTTGAAAAACCACTTTTCGCACTTGTGTTAGTGTTGAAAAACCACTTTTCGCACTTGTGTTGGTGCAGGAAACCACTTTTGCACTTGTATTAGTGTGGAAAAAACACTTTTCGCACTTGTGTTAGTGTAGAAAAACCACTTTTCGCACTTGTGTTAGTGTTGAAAAACCACTTTTCGCACTTGTGTTAGTGTTGAAAAACCACTTTTCGTACTTGTGTTGGTGCAGGAAACCACTTTTGCACTTGTATTAGTGTGCAAAAAACACTTTTTGCACTTGTGATAGTGTTGAAAAACCACTTTTCGCACTTGTGTTAGTGTTGAAAAACCACTTTTCGCACTTGTGTTGGTGCAGGAAACCACTTTTGCACTTGGATTAGTGTTGAAAAACCACTTTTCGCACTTGTGTTAGTGTTGAAAAACCACTTTTCGCACTTGTGTTAGTGTTGAAAAACCACTTTTCGCACTTGTGTTGGTGCAGGAAACCACTTTTGCACTTGTATTAGTGTGGAAAAAACACTTTTTGCACTTGTGATAGTGTTGAAAAACCACTTTTCGCACTTGTGTTAGTGTTGAAAAACCACTTTTCGCACTTGTGTTAGTGTTGAAAAACCACTTTTTGCACTTGTGTTGGTGCAGGAAACCACTTTTGCACTTGTATTAGTGTGGAAAAAACACTTTTCGCACTTGTGTTAGTGTTGAAAAACCACTTTTCGCACTTGTGTTAGTGTTGAAAAACCACTTTTCGCACTTGTGTTAGTGTTGAAAAAACACTTTTCGCACTTGTGTTGGTGCAGGAAACCACTTTTGCACTTGTATTAGTGTGGAAAAAACACTTTTTGCACTTGTGATAGTGTTGAAAAACCACTTTTCACACTTGTGTTAGTGTTGAAAAACCACTTTTCGCACTTGTGTTGGTGCAGGAAACCACTTTTGCACTTGTATTAGTGTGGAAAAAACACTTTTTGCACTTGTGATAGTGTTGAAAAACCACTTTTCGCACTTGTGTTAGTGTTGAAAAACCACTTTTCGCACTTGTGTTGGTGCAGGAAACCACTTTTGCACTTGTATTAGTGTGGAAAAACACTTTTTGCACTTGTATTAGTGTTGAAAAACCACTTTTCGCACTTGTGGTAGTGTTGAAAAACCACTTTTCGCACTTGTGTTAGTGTTGAAAAACCACTTTTCGCACTTGTGTTGGTGCAGGAAATCACTTTTGCATTTGTATTAGTGTGGAAAAAACACTTTTCGCACTTGTGTTAGTGTTGAAAAACCACTTTTCGCACTTGTGTTGGTGCAGGAAACCACTTTTGCACTTGTATTAGTGTGGAAAAACCACTTTTCGCACTTGTATTAGTGTTGAAAATACACTTTTCGCACTTGTGTTAGTGTTGAAAAACCACTTTTCGCACTTGTGTTGGTGCAGGAAACCACTTTTGCACTTGTATTAGTGTGGAAAAAACACTTTTTGCACTTGTGATAGTGTTGAAAAACCACTTTTCGCACTTGTGTTAGTGTTGAAAAACCACTTTTCGCACTTGTGTTAGTGTTGAAAAACCACTTTTCGCACTTGTGTTGGTGCAGGAAATCACTTTTGCACTTGTATTAGTGTGGAAAAAACACTTTTCGCACTTGTGTTAGTGTGGAAAAAACACTTTTCGCACTTATGTTAGAGTTGAAAAACCACTTTTCGCACTTGTGCTAGTGTTGAAAAACCACTATTCGCACTTGTGTTAGTGTTGAAAAACCACTTTTCGCACTTGTGTTGGTGCAGGAAACCACTTTTGCACTTGTATTAGTGTGGAAAAAACACTTTTCGCACTTGTGTTAGTGTTGAAAAACCACTTTTCGCACTTGTGTTAGTGTTGAAAAACCACTTTTCGCACTTGTGTTGGTGCAGGAAACCACTTTTGCACTTGTATTCGTGTGGAAAAAACACTTTTTGCACTTGTGATAGTGTTGAAAAACCACTTTTCGCACTTGTGTTAGTGTTGAAAAACCACTTTTCGCACTTGTGTTGGTGCAGGAAACCACTTTTGCACTTGTATTAGTGTGGAAAAAACACTTTTTGCACTTGTGATAGTGTTGAAAAACCACTTTTCGCACTTGTGTTGGTGCAGGAAACCACTTTTGCACTTGTATTAGTGTGGAAAAACCACTTTTCGCACTTGTATTAGTGTTGAAAATACACTTTTCGCACTTGTGTTAGTATTGAAAAACCACTTTTCGCACTTGTGTTGGTGCAGGAAACCACTTTTGCACTTGTATTAGTGTGGAAAAAACACTTTTTGCACTTGTGATAGTGTTGAAAAACCACTTTTCGCACTTGTGTTAGTGTTGAAAAACCACTTTTCGCACTTGTGTTAGTGTTGAAAAACCACTTTTCGCACTTGTGTTGGTGCAGGAAATCACTTTTGCACTTGTATCAGTGTGGAAAAAACACTTTTCGCACTTGTGTTAGTGTTGAAAAACCACTTTTCGCACTTGTGCTAGTGTTGAAAAACCACTTTTCGCACTTGTGTTAGTGTTGAAAAACCACTTTTCGCACTTGTGTTGGTGCAGGAAACCACGTTTGCACTTGTATTGGTGTGGAAAAAACACTTTTCGCACTTGTGTTAGTGTTGAAAAACCACTTTTCGCACTTGTGTTAGTGTTGAAAAACCACTTTTCGCACTTGTGTTAGTGTTGAAAAACCACTTTTCGCACTTGTGTTGGTGCAGGAAACCACTTTTGCACTTGTATTCGTGTGGAAAAAACACTTTTGCACTTGTGATAGTGTTGAAAAACCACTTTTCGCACTTGTGTTAGTGTTGAAAAACCACTTTTCGCACTTGTGTTGGTGCAGGAAACCAATTTTGCACTTGTATTAGTGTGGAAAAAACACTTTTTGCACTTGTGATAGTGTTGAAAAACCACTTTTCGCACTTGTGTTAGTGTTGAAAAACCACTTTTCGCACTTGTGTTGGTGCAGGAAACCACTTTTGCACTTGTATTAGTGTGGAAAAAACCACTTTTCGCACTTGTGTTAGTGTTGAAAAACCACTTTTCGCATTTGTGTTAGTGTTGAAAAACCACTTTTCGCACTTGTGTTGGTGCAGGAAACCACTTTTGCACTTGTATTAGTGTGGAAAAAACACTTTTTGCACTTGTGATAGTGTTGAAAAACCACTTTTCGCACTTGTGTTAGTGTTGAAAAACCACTTTTCGCACTTGTGTTGGTGCAGGAAACCACTTTTGCACTTGTATTAGTGTGGAAAAAACACTTTTTGCACTTGTGATAGTGTTGAAAAACCACTTTTCGCACTTGTGTTAGTGTTGAAAAACCACTTTTCGCACTTGTGTTAGTGTTGAAAAGCCACTTTTCGCACTTGTGTTGGTGCAGGAAACCACTTTTGCACTTGTATTAGTGTGGAAAAAACACTTTTCGCACTTGTGTTAGTGTAGAAAAACCACTTTTCGCACTTGTGTTAGTGTTGAAAAACCACTTTTCGCACTTGTGTTAGTGTTGAAAAACCACTTTTCGTACTTGTGTTGGTGCAGGAAACCACTTTTGCACTTGTATTAGTGTGCAAAAAACACTTTTTGCACTTGTGATAGTGTTGAAAAACCACTTTTCGCACTTGTGTTAGTGTTGAAAAACCACTTTTCGCACTTGTGTTGGTGCAGGAAACCACTTTTGCACTTGTATTAGTGTGGAAAAACCACTTTTCGCACTTGTGTTAGTGTTGAAAAACCACTTTTCGCACTTGTGTTAGTGTTGAAAAACCACTTTTCGCACTTGTGTTGGTGCAGGAAACCACTTTTGCACTTGTATTAGTGTGGAAAAAACACTTTTTGCACTTGTGATAGTGTTGAAAAACCACTTTTCGCACTTGTGTTAGTTTTGAAAAACCACTTTTCGCACTTGTGTTAGTGTTGAAAAACCACTTTTCGCACTTGTGTTGGTGCGGGAAACCACTTTTGCACTTGTATTAGTGTGGAAAAAACACTTTTCGCACTTGTGTTAGTGTTGAAAAACCACTTTTCGCACTTGTGTTAGTGTTGAAAAACCACTTTTCGCACTTGTGTTAGTGTTGAAAAAACACTTTTCGCACTTGTGTTGGTGCAGGAAACCACTTTTGCACTTGTATTAGTGTGGAAAAAACACTTTTTGCACTTGTGATAGTGTTGAAAAACCACTTTTCGCACTTGTGTTAGTGTTGAAAAACCACTTTTCGCACTTGTGTTGGTGCAGGAAACCACTTTTGCACTTGTATTAGTGTGGAAAAAACACTTTTTGCACTTGTGATAGTGTTGAAAAACCACTTTTCGCACTTGTGTTAGTGTTGAAAAACCACTTTTCGCACTTGTGTTGGTGCAGGAAACCACTTTTGCACTTGTATTAGTGTGGAAAAACACTTTTTGCACTTGTATTAGTGTTGAAAAACCACTTTTCGCACTTGTGTTAGTGTTGAAAAACCACTTTTCGCACTTGTGTTGGTGCAGGAAATCACTTTTGCATTTGTATTAGTGTGGAAAAAACACTTTTCGCACTTGTGTTAGTGTTGAAAAACCACTTTTCGCACTTGTGTTAGTGTTGAAAAACCACTTTTCGCACTTGTGTTAGTGTTGAAAAACGACTTTTCGCACTTGTGTTGGTGCAGGAAACCACTTTTGCACTTGTATTAGTGTGGAAAAAACACTTTTTGCACTTGTGATAGTGTTGAAAAACCACTTTTCGCACTTGTGTTAGTGTTGAAAACCCACCTTTCGCACTTGTGTTAGTGTTGAAAAACCACTTTTCGCACTTGTGTTGGTGCAGGAAACCACTTTTGCACTTGTATTAGTGTGGAAAAACACTTTTCGCACTTGTGTTAGTGTTGTAAAACCACTTTTTGCACTTGTGTTAGTGTTGAAAAACCACTTTTCGCACTTGTGTTAGTGTTGAAAAAACACTTTTCGCACTTGTGTTGGTGCAGGAAACCACTTTTGCACTTGTATTAGTGTGGAAAAAACACTTTTTGCACTTGTGATAGTGTTGAAAAACCACTTTTCGCACTTGTGTTAGTGTTGAAAAACCACTTTTCGCACTTGTGTTGGTGCAGGAAACCACTTTTGCACTTGTATTAGTGTGGAAAAAACACTTTTTGCACTTGTGATAGTGTTGAAAAACCACTTTTCGCACTTGTGTTAGTGTTGAAAAACCACTTTTCGCACTTGTGTTGGTGCAGGAAACCACTTTTGCACTTGTATTAGTGTGGAAAAACACTTTTTGCACTTGTATTAGTGTTGAAAAACCACTTTTCGCACTTGTGTTAGTGTTGAAAAACCACTTTTCGCACTTGCGTTAGTGTTGAAAAACCACTTTTTGCACTTGTGTTGGTGCAGGAAATCACTTTTGCACTTGTATTAGTGTGGAAAAAACACTTTTCGCACTTGTGTTAGTGTTGAAAAACCACTTTTCGCACTTGTGTTAGTGTTGAAAAACCACTTTTCGCACTTGTGTTAGTGTTGAAAAACGACTTTTCGCACTTGTGTTGGTGCAGGAAACCACTTTTGCACTTGTATTAGTGTGGAAAAAACACTTTTTACACTTGTGATAGTGTTGAAAAACCACTTTTCGCACTTGTGTTAGTGTTGAAAAACCACTTTTCGCACTTGTGTTGGTGCAGGAAACCAGTTTTGCACTTGTATTAGTGTGGAAAAACCACTTTTCGCACTTGTGTTAGTGTTGAAAAACCACTTTTCGCACTTGTGTTAGTGTTGAAAAACCACTTTTCGCACTTGTGTTGGTGCAGGAAACCACTTTTGCACTTGTATTAGTGTGGAAAAAACACTTTTCGCACTTGTGTTAGTGTTGAAAAACCACTTTTCGCACTTGTGTTAGTGTTGAAAAACCACTTTTCGCACTTGTGTTGGTGCAGGAAACCACTTTTGCACTTGTATTAGTGTGGAAAAAACACTTTTTGCACTTGTGATAGTGTTGAAAAACCACTTTTCGCACTTGTGTTAGAGTTGAAAACCCACTTTTCGCACTTGTGTTAGTGTTGAAAAACCACTTTTCGCACTTGTGTTGGTGCAGGAAACCACTTTTGCACTTGTATTAGTGTGGAAAAAACACTTTTCGCACTTGTGTTAGTGTTGAAAAACCACTTTTCGCACTTGTGTTAGTGTTGAAAAACCACTTTTCGCACTTGTGTTAGTGTTGAAAAAACACTTTTCGCACTTGTGTTGGTGCAGGAAACCACTTTTGCACTTGTATTAGTGTGGAAAAAACACTTTTTGCACTTGTGATAGTGTTGAAAAACCACTTTTCGCACTTGTGTTAGTGTTGAAAAACCACTTTTCGCACTTGTGTTGGTGCAGGAAACCACTTTTGCACTTGTATTAGTGTGGAAAAAACACTTTTTGCACTTGTGATAGTGTTGAAAAACCACTTTTCGCACTTGTGTTAGTGTTGAAAAACCACTTTTCGCACTTGTGTTGGTGCAGGAAACCACTTTTGCACTTGTATTAGTGTGGAAAAAACACTTTTTGCACTTGTGATAGTGTTGAAAAACCACTTTTCGCACTTGTGTTAGTGTTGAAAAACCACTTTTCGCACTTGTGTTGGTGCAGGAAACCACTTTTGCACTTGTATTAGTGTGGAAAAACCACTTTTCGCACTTGTATTAGTGTTGAAAATACACTTTTCGCACTTGTGTTAGTGTTGAAAAACCACTTTTCGCACTTGTGTTGGTGCAGGAAACCACTTTTGCACTTGTATTAGTGTGCAAAAAACACTTTTTGCACTTGTGATAGTGTTGAAAAACCACTTTTCGCACTTGTGTTAGTGTTGAAAAACCACTTTTCGCACTTGTGTTAGTGTTGAAAAACCACTTTTCGCACTTGTGTTGGTGCAGGAAATCACTTTTGCACTTGTATTAGTGTGGAAAAAACACTTTTCGCACTTGTGTTAGTGTTGAAAAACCACTTTTCGCACTTGTGTTAGTGTTGAAAAACCACTTTTCGCACTTGTGTTAGTGTTGAAAAACCACTTTTCGCACTTGTGTTGGTGCAGGAAACCACTTTTGCACTTGTATTAGTGTGGAAAAAACACTTTTCGCACTTGTGTTAGTGTTGAAAAACCACTTTTCGCACTTGTGTTAGTGTTGAAAAACCACTTTTCGCACTTGTGTTAGTGTTGAAAAACCACTTTTCGCACTTGTGTTGGTGCAGGAAACCACTTTTGCACTTGTATTCGTGTGGAAAAAACACTTTTCGCACTTGTGATAGTGTTGAAAAACCACTTTTCGCACTTGTGTTAGTGTTGAAAAACCACTTTTCGCACTTGTGTTGGTGCAGGAAACCAATTTTGCACTTGTATTAGTGTGGAAAAAACACTTTTTGCACTTGTGATAGTGTTGAAAAACCACTTTTCGCACTTGTGTTCGTGTTGAAAAA
>NW_027619198.1:0-49905 GCF_964187855.1 Myxine glutinosa
TTAGTGTGGAAAAACCACTTTTCGCACTTGTGTTGGTGCAGGAAACCACTTTTGCACTTGTATTAGTGTGAAAAACCACTTTTCGCACTTGTGTTAGTGTTGAAAAACCACTTTTCGCACTTGTGTGGGTGCAGGAAACCACTTTTGCGCTTGTATTAGTGTGGAAAAAACACTTTTTGCACTTGTGATAGTGTTGAAAAACGACTTTTCGCACTTGTGCTAGTGTTGAAAAACCACTTTCCGCACTTGTGTTAGTGTTGAAAAACCACTTTTCGCACTTGTGTTGGTGCAGGAAACCACTTTTGCACTTGTATTAGTGTGGAAAAAACACTTTTTACACTTGTGATAGTGTTGAAAAACCACTTTTCGCACTTGTGTTATTGTTGAAAAACCACTTTTCGCACTTGTGTTGGTGCAGGAAACCACTTTTGCACTTGTATTAGTGTGGAAAAAACACTTTTTGCACTTGTGATAGTGTTGAAAAACCACTTTTCGCACTTGTGTCAGTGTTGAAAAACCACTTTTCGCACTTGTGTTGGTGCAGGAAACCACTTTTGCACTTGTATTAGTGTGGAAAAACACTTTTGCACTTGTGATAGTGTTGAAAAACCACTTTCGCACTTGTGTTAGTGTTGAAAAACCACTTTCCGCACTTGTGTTAGTGTTGAAAAACCACTTTTCGCACTTTGTGTTGGTGCAGGAAACCACTTTTGCACTTGTATTAGTGTGGAAAAAACACTTTTTGCACTTGTGATAGTGTGGAAAAACCACTTTTCGCACTTGTGTTAGTGTTGAAAAACCACTTTTCGCACTTGTGTTGGTGCAGGAAACCACTTTTGCACTTGTATTAGTGTGGAAAAAACACTTTTTGCACTTGTGATAGTGTTGAAAAACCACTTTTCGCACTTGTGTTAGTGTTGAAAAACCACTTTCCGCACTTGTGTTAGTGTTGAAAAACCACTTTTCGCACTTGTGTTGGTGCAGGAAACCACTTTTGCACTTGTATTAGTGTGGAAAAAACACTTTTTGCACTTGTGATAGTGTTGAAAAACCACTTTTCGCACTTGTGTTAGTGTTGAAAAACCACTTTTCGCACTTGTGTTGGTGCAGGAAACCACTTTTGCACTTGTATTAGTGTGGAAAAAACACTTTTCGCACTTGTGTTAGTGTTGAAAAACCACTTTTCGCACTTGTGTTAGTGTTGAAAAACGACTTTTCGCACTTGTGTTGGTGCAGGAAACCACTTTTGCACTTGTATTAGTGTGGAAAAACCACTTTTCGCACTTGTGTTAGTGTTGAAAAACCACTTTTCGCACTTGTGTTAGTGTTGAAAAACCACTTTTCGAACTTGTGTTAGTGCAGGAAATCACTTTTGCACTTGTATTAGTGTGGAAAAAACACTTTTTGCACTTGTGATAGTGTTGAAAAACCACTTTTCGCACTTGTATTAGTGTGGAAAAACCACTTTTCGCACTTGTGTTAGTGTTGAAAAACCACTTTTCGCACTTGTGTTAGTGTTGAAAAACCACTTTTCGCACTTGTGTTGGTGCAGGAAACCACTTTTTCACTTGTATTAGTGTGGAAAAAAACACTTTTTGCACTTGTGATAGTGTTGAAAAACCACTTTTCGCACTTGTGTTAGTGTTGAAAAACCACTTTTCGCACTTGTGTTGGTGCAGGAAACCACTTTTGCACTTGTATTAGTGTGGAAAAAACACTTTTTTCACTTGTGATAGTGTTGAAAAACCACTTTTGGCACTTGTGTTAGTGTTGAAAAACCACTTTTCGCACTTGTGTTAGTGTGGAAAAACCACTTTTCGCACTTGTGTTGGTGCAGGAAACCACTTTTGCACTTGTATTAGTGTGGAAAAACCACTTTTCGCACTTGTGTTAGTGTTGAAAAACCACTTTTCGCACTTGTGTGGGTGCAGGAAACCACTTTTGCGCTTGTATTAGTGTGGAAAAAACACTTTTTGCACTTGTGATAGTGTTGAAAAACGACTTTTCGCACTTGTGCTAGTGTTGAAAAACCACTTTCCGCACTTGTGTTAGTGTTGAAAAACCACTCTTTCGCACTTGTGTTGGTGCAGGAAACCACTTTTGCACTTGTATTAGTGTGGAAAAAACACTTTTTACACTTGTGATAGTGTTGAAAAACCACTTTTCGCACTTGTGTTAGTGTTGAAAAACCACTTTTCGCACTTGTGTTGGTGCAGGAAACCACTTTTGCACTTGTATTAGTGTGGAAAAAACACTTTTTGCACTTGTGATAGTGTTGAAAAACCACTTTTCGCACTTGTGTCAGTGTTGAAAAACCACTTTTCGCACTTGTGTTGGTGCAGGAAACCACTTTTGCACTTGTATTAGTGTGGAAAAACACTTTTTGCACTTGTGATAGTGTTGAAAAACCACTTTTCGCACTTGTGTTAGTGTTGAAAAACCACTTTCCGCACTTGTGTTAGTGTTGAAAAACCACTTGTCGCACTTGTGTTGGTGCAGGAAACCACTTTTGCACTTGTATTAGTGTGGAAAAAACCCTTTTTGCACTTGTGATAGTGTGGAAAAACCACTTTTCGCACTTGTGTTAGTGTTGAAAAACCACTTTTCGCACTTGTGTTGGTGCAGGAAACCACTTTTGCACTTGTATTAGTGTGGAAAAAACACTTTTTGCACTTGTGATAGTGTTGAAAAACCACTTTTCGCACTTGTGTTAGTGTTGAAAAACCACTTTCCGCACTTGTGTTAGTGTTGAAAAACCACTTTTCGCACTTGTGTTGGTGCAGGAAACCACTTTTGCACTTGTATTAGTGTGGAAAAAAACACTTTTTGCACTTGTGATAGTGTTGAAAAACCACTTTTCGCATTTGTGTTAGTGTTGAAAAACCACTTTTCGCACCTGTATTGGTGCAGGAAACCACATTTGCACTTGTATTAGTGTGGAAAAAACACTTTTCGCACTTGTGTTAGTGTTGAAAAACCACTTTTCGCACTTGTGTTAGTGTTGAAAAACGACTTTTCGCACTTGTGTTGGTGCAGGAAACCACTTTTGCACTTGTATTAGTGTGGAAAAACCACTTTTCGCACTTGTGTTAGTGTTGAAAAACCACTTTTCGCACTTGTGTTGGTGCAGGAAACCACTTTTGCACTTGTATTAGTGTGGAAAAAACACTTTTTGCACTTGTGATAGTGTTGAAAAACGACTTTTCGTACTTGTGTTAGTGTTGAAAAACCACTTTCCGCACTTGTGTTAGTGTTGAAAAACCACTTTTCGCACTTGTGTTAGTGTTGAAAAACACTTTTCGCACTTGTGTTGGTGCAGGAAACCACATTTGCACTTGTATTAGTGTGGAAAAAACACTTTTCGCACTTGTGTTAGTGTTGAAAAACCACTTTTCGCACTTGTGTTAGTGTTGAAAAACGACTTTTCGCACTTGTGTTGGTGCAGGAAACCACTTTTGCACTTGTATTAGTGTGGAAAAACCACTTTTCGCACTTGTGTTAGTGTTGAAAAACCACTTTTCGCACTTGTGTTGGTGCAGGAAACCACTTTTGCACTTGTATTAGTGTGGAAAAAACACTTTTTGCACTTGTGATAGTGTTGAAAAACGACTTTTCGTACTTGTGTTAGTGTTGAAAAACCACTTTCCGCACTTGTGTTAGTGTTGAAAAACCACTTTTCGCACTTGTGTTGGTGCAGGAAACCACTTTTGCACTTGTATTAGTGTGGAAAAAACACTTTTCGCACTTGTGTTAGTGTTGAAAAAACACTTTTTGCACTTGTGATAGTGTTGAAAAACGACTTTTCGTACTTGTGTTAGTGTTGAAAAACCACTTTTCGCACTTGTGTTAGTGTTGAAAAACCACTTTTCGCACTTGTGTTAGTGTTGAAAAACCACTTTTCGCACTTGTGTTAGTGTTGAAAAACCACTTTCCGCACTTGTGTTAGTGTTGAAAAACCACTTTTCGCACTTGTGTTAGTGTGGAAAAACCACTTTTCGCACTTGTGTTGGTGCAGGAAACCACTTTTGCACTTGTATTAGTGTGGAAAAAACACTTTTTGCACTTGTGATAGTGTTGAAAAACCACTTTTCGCACTTGTGTTAGTGTTGAAAAACCACTTTTCGCACTTGTGTTGGTGCAGGAAACCACTTTTGCACTTGTATTAGTGTGGAAAAAACACTTTTCGCACTTGTGTTAGTGTTGAAAAACCACTTTTCGCACTTGTGTTAGTGTTGAAAAACGACTTTTCGCACTTGTGTTGGTGCAGGAAACCACTTTTGCACTTGTATTAGTGTGGAAAAACCACTTTTCGCACTTGTGTTAGTGTTGAAAAACCACTTTTCGCACTTGTGTTAGTGTTGAAAAACCACTTTTCGAACTTGTGTTAGTGCAGGAAATCACTTTTGCACTTGTATTAGTGTGGAAAAAACACTTTTTGCACTTGTGATAGTGTTGAAAAACCACTTTTCGCACTTGTATTAGTGTGGAAAAACCACTTTTCGCACTTGTGTTAGTGTTGAAAAACCACTTTTTGCACTTGTGTTAGTGTTGAAAAACCACTTTTCGCACTTGTGTTGGTGCAGGAAACCACTTTTTCACTTGTATTAGTGTGGAAAAAAACACTTTTTGCACTTGTGATAGTGTTGAAAAACCACTTTTCGCACTTGTGTTAGTGTTGAAAAACCACTTTTCGCACTTGTGTTGGTGCAGGAAACCACTTTTGCACTTGTATTAGTGTGGAAAAAACACTTTTTTCACTTGTGATAGTGTTGAAAAACCACTTTTGGCACTTGTGTTAGTGTTGAAAAACCACTTTTCGCACTTGTGTTAGTGTGGAAAAACCACTTTTCGCACTTGTGTTGGTGCAGGAAACCACTTTTGCACTTGTATTAGTGTGGAAAAACCACTTTTCGCACTTGTGTTAGTGTTGAAAAACCACTTTTCGCACTTGTGTGGGTGCAGGAAACCACTTTTGCGCTTGTATTAGTGTGGAAAAAACACTTTTTGCACTTGTGATAGTGTTGAAAAACGACTTTTCGCACTTGTGCTAGTGTTGAAAAACCACTTTCCGCACTTGTGTTAGTGTTGAAAAACCACTTTTCGCACTTGTGTTGGTGCAGGAAACCACTTTTGCACTTGTATTAGTGTGGAAAAAACACTTTTTACACTTGTGATAGTGTTGAAAAACCACTTTTCGCACTTGTGTTAGTGTTGAAAACCACTTTTCGCACTTGTGTTGGTGCAGGAAACCACTTTTGCACTTGTATTAGTGTGGAAAAAACACTTTTTGCACTTGCGATAGTGTTGAAAAACCACTTTTCGCACTTGTGTCAGTGTTGAAAAACCACTTTTCGCACTTGTGTTGGTGCAGGAAACCACTTTTGCACTTGTATTAGTGTGGAAAAACACTTTTTGCACTTGTGATAGTGTTGAAAAACCACTTTTCGCACTTGTGTTAGTGTTGAAAAACCACTTTCCGCACTTGTGTTAGTGTTGAAAAACCACTTGTCGCACTTGTGTTGGTGCAGGAAACCACTTTTGCACTTGTATTAGTGTGGAAAAAACCCTTTTTGCACTTGTGATAGTGTGGAAAAACCACTTTTCGCACTTGTGTTAGTGTTGAAAAACCACTTTTCGCACTTGTGTTGGTGCAGGAAACCACTTTTGCACTTGTATTAGTGTGGAAAAAACACTTTTTGCACTTGTGATAGTGTTGAAAAACCACTTTTCGCACTTGTGTTAGTGTTGAAAAACCACTTTCCGCACTTGTGTTAGTGTTGAAAAACCACTTTTCGCACTTGTGTTGGTGCAGGAAACCACTTTTGCACTTGTATTAGTGTGGAAAAAACACTTTTTGCACTTGTGATAGTGTTGAATAACCACTTTTCGCACTTGTGTTAGTGTTGAAAAACCACTTTTCGCACTTGTGTTGGTGCAGGAAACCACATTTGCACTTGTATTCGTGTGGAAAAAACACTTTTCGCACTTGTGTTAGTGTTGAAAAA
The DNA here is from genome assembly GCF_964187855.1 of Myxine glutinosa. Classification (NCBI taxonomy): domain Eukaryota; kingdom Metazoa; phylum Chordata; class Myxini; order Myxiniformes; family Myxinidae; genus Myxine; species Myxine glutinosa. The sequence continues at coordinate 6,006 of NW_027619198.1, forward strand.
CCACTTTTCGCACTTGTGTTAGTGTTGAAAAACGACTTTTCGCACTTGTGTTGGTGCAGGAAACCACTTTTGCACTTGTATTAGTGTGGAAAAACCACTTTTCGCACTTGTGTTAGTGTTGAAAAACCACTTTTCGCACTTGTGTTGGTGCAGGAAACCACTTTTGCACTTGTATTAGTGTGGAAAAAACACTTTTTGCACTTGTGATAGTGTTGAAAAACGACTTTTCGTACTTGTGTTAGTGTTGAAAAACCACTTTCCGCACTTGTGTTAGTGTTGAAAAACCACTTTTCGCACTTGTGTTAGTGTGGAAAAACCACTTTTCGCACTTGTGTTGGTGCAGGAAACCACTTTTGCACTTGTATTAGTGTGGAAAAACCACTTTTCGCACTTGTGTTAGTGTTGAAAAACCACTTTTCGCACTTGTGTGGGTGCAGGAAACCACTTTTGCGCTTGTATTAGTGTGGAAAAAACACTTTTTGCACTTGTGATAGTGTTGAAAAACGACTTTTCGCACTTGTGCTAGTGTTGAAAAACCACTTTCCGCACTTGTGTTAGTGTTGAAAAACCACTTTTCGCACTTGTGTTGGTGCAGGAAACCACTTTTGCACTTGTATTAGTGTGGAAAAAACACTTTTTACACTTGTGATAGTGTTGAAAAACCACTTTTCGCACTTGTGTTATTGTTGAAAAACCACTTTTCGCACTTGTGTTGGTGCAGGAAACCACTTTTGCACTTGTATTAGTGTGGAAAAAACACTTTTTGCACTTGTGATAGTGTTGAAAAACCACTTTTCGCACTTGTGTCAGTGTTGAAAAACCACTTTTCGCACTTGTGTTGGTGCAGGAAACCACTTTTGCACTTGTATTAGTGTGGAAAAACACTTTTTGCACTTGTGATAGTGTTGAAAAACCACTTTTCGCACTTGTGTTAGTGTTGAAAAACCACTTTCCGCACTTGTGTTAGTGTTGAAAAACCACTTTTCGCACTTGTGTTGGTGCAGGAAACCACTTTTGCACTTGTATTAGTGTGGTAAAAACACTTTTTGCACTTGTGATAGTGTGGAAAAACCACTTTTCGCACTTGTGTTAGTGTTGAAAAACCACTTTTCGCACTTGTGTTGGTGCAGGAAACCACTTTTGCACTTGTATTAGTGTGGAAAAAACACTTTTTGCACTTGTGATAGTGTTGAAAAACCACTTTTCGCACTTGTGTTAGTGTTGAAAAACCACTTTCCGCACTTGTGTTAGTGTTGAAAAACCACTTTTCGCACTTGTGTTGGTGCAGGAAACCACTTTTGCACTTGTATTAGTGTGGAAAAAACACTTTTTGCACTTGTGATAGTGTTGAAAAACCACTTTTCGCACTTGTGTTAGTGTTGAAAAACCACTTTTCGCACTTGTGTTGGTGCAGGAAACCACTTTTGCACTTGTATTAGTGTGGAAAAAACACTTTTCGCACTTGTGTTAGTGTTGAAAAACCACTTTTCGCACTTGTGTTAGTGTTGAAAAACGACTTTTCGCACTTGTGTTGGTGCAGGAAACCACTTTTGCACTTGTATTAGTGTGGAAAAACCACTTTTCGCACTTGTGTTAGTGTTGAAAAACCACTTTTCGCACTTGTGTTAGTGTTGAAAAACCACTTTTCGAACTTGTGTTAGTGCAGGAAATCACTTTTGCACTTGTATTAGTGTGGAAAAAACACTTTTTGCACTTGTGATAGTGTTGAAAAACCACTTTTCGCACTTGTATTAGTGTGGAAAAACCACTTTTCGCACTTGTGTTAGTGTTGAAAAACCACTTTTCGCACTTGTGTTGGTGTTGAAAAACCACTTTTCGCACTTGTGTTGGTGCAGGAAACCACTTTTTCACTTGTATTAGTGTGGAAAAAAACACTTTTTGCACTTGTGATAGTGTTGAAAAACCACTTTTCGCACTTGTGTTAGTGTTGAAAAACCACTTTTCGCACTTGTGTTGGTGCAGGAAACCACTTTTGCACTTGTATTAGTGTGGAAAAAACACTTTTTGCACTTGTGATAGTGTTGAAAAACGACTTTTCGTACTTGTGTTAGTGTTGAAAAACCACTTTCCGCACTTGTGTTAGTGTTGAAAAACCACTTTTCGCACTTGTGTTGGTGCAGGAAACCACTTTTGCACTTGTATTAGTGTGGAAAAACCACTTTTCGCACTTGTGTTAGTGTTGAAAAACCACTTTTCGCACTTGTGTTAGTGTTGAAAAACCACTTTTCGCACTTGTGTTGGTGCAGGAAACCACTTTTGCACTTGTATTAGTGTGGAAAAAACACTTTTTGCACTTGTGATAGTGTTGAAAAACCACTTTTCGCACTTGTATTGGTGCAGGAAACCACTTTGCACTTGTATTAGTGTGGAAAAACACTTTTTGCACTTGTGATAGTGTTGAAAAACCACTTTTCGCACTTGTGTTAGTGTTGAAAAACCACTTTCCGCACTTGTGTTAGTGTTGAAAAACCACTTTTCGCACTTGTGTTGGTGCAGGAAACCACTTTTGCACTTGTATTAGTGTGGAAAAAACACTTTTTGCACTTGTGATAGTGTTGAAAAACCCCTTTTCGCACTTGTGTTAGTGTTGAAAAACCACTTTTCGCACTTGTGTTGGTGCAGGAAACCACTTTTGCACTTGTATTAGTGTGGAAAAAACACTTTTTGCACTTGTGATAGTGTTGAAAAACCACTTTTCGCACTTGTGTTAGTGTTGAAAAACCACTTTTCGCACTTGTGTTAGTGTTGAAAAACCACTTTTCGCACTTGTGTTAGTGTTGAAAAACCAATTTTCGCACTTGTGTTGGTGCAGGAAACCACTTTTGCACTTGTATTAGTGTGGAAAAAACACTTTTCGCACTTGTGTTAGTGTTGAAAAACCACTTTTCGCACTTGTGTTGGTGCAGGAAACCACTTTTGCACTTGTATTAGTGTGGAAAAAACACTTTTTGCACTTGTGATAGTGTTGAAAAACCACTTTTCGCACTTGTGTTAGTGTTGAAAAACCACTTTTCACACTTGTGTTAGTGTTGAAAAACCACTTTTCGCACTTGTGTTGGTGCAGGAAACCACTTTTGCACTTGTATTAGTGTGGAAAAAACACTTTTTGCACTTGTGATAGTGTTGAAAAACCACTTTTGGCACTTGTGTTAGTATTGAAAAACCACTTTTCGCACTTGTGTTGGTGCAGGAAACCACTTTTGCACTTGTATTAGTGTGAAAACCCACTTTTTGCACTTGTATTAGTGTTGAAAAACCACTTTTCGCACTTGTGTTAGTGTTGAAAAACCACTTTTCGCACTTGTGTTGGTGCAGGAAACCACTTTTGCACTTGTATTAGTGTGGAAAAAACACTTTTTGCACTTGTGATAGTGTTGAAAAAGGACTTTTCGTACTTGTGTTAGTGTTGAAAAACACTTTCCGCACTTGTGTTAGTGTTGAAAAACCACTTTTCGCACTTGTGTTAGTGTGGAAAAACCACTTTTCGCACTTGTGTTGGTGCAGGAAACCACTTTTGCACTTGTATTAGTGTGGAAAAACCACTTTTCGCACTTGTGTTAGTGTTGAAAACCACTTTTCGCACTTGTGTGGGTGCAGGAAACCACTTTTGCGCTTGTATTAGTGTGGAAAAAACACTTTTTGCACTTGTGATAGTGTTGAAAAACGACTTTTCGCACTTGTGCTAGTGTTGAAAAACCACTTTCCGCACTTGTGTTAGTGTTGAAAAACCACTTTTCGCACTTGTGTTGGTGCAGGAAACCACTTTTGCACTTGTATTAGTGTGGAAAAAACACTTTTTACACTTGTGATAGTGTTGAAAAACCACTTTTCGCACTTGTGTTATTGTTGAAAAACCACTTTTCGCACTTGTGTTGGTGCAGGAAACCACTTTTGCACTTGTATTAGTGTGGAAAAAACACTTTTTGCACTTGTGATAGTGTTGAAAAACCACTTTTCGCACTTGTGTCAGTGTTGAAAAACCACTTTTCGCACTTGTGTTGGTGCAGGAAACCACTTTTGCACTTGTATTAGTGTGGAAAAACACTTTTTGCACTTGTGATAGTGTTGAAAAACCACTTTTCGCACTTGTGTTAGTGTTGAAAAACCACTTTCCGCACTTGTGTTAGTGTTGAAAAACCACTTTTCGCACTTGTGTTGGTGCAGGAAACCACTTTTGCACTTGTATTAGTGTGGAAAAAAACACTTTTTGCACTTGTGATAGTGTGGAAAAACCACTTTTCGCACTTGTGTTAGTGTTGAAAAACCACTTTTCGCACTTGTGTTGGTGCAGGAAACCACTTTTGCACTTGTATTAGTGTGGAAAAAACACTTTTTGCACTTGTGATAGTGTTGAAAAACCACTTTTCGCACTTGTGTTAGTGTTGAAAAACCACTTTCCGCACTTGTGTTAGTGTTGAAAAACCACTTTTCGCACTTGTGTTGGTGCAGGAAACCACTTTTGCACTTGTATTAGTGTGGAAAAAACACTTTTTGCACTTGTGATAGTGTTGAAAAACCACTTTTCGCACTTGTGTTAGTGTTGAAAAACCACTTTTCGCACTTGTGTTGGTGCAGGAAACCACTTTTGCACTTGTATTAGTGTGGAAAAAACACTTTTCGCACTTGTGTTAGTGTTGAAAACCCACTTTTCGCACTTGTGTTAGTGTTGAAAAACGACTTTTCGCACTTGTGTTGGTGCAGGAAACCACTTTTGCACTTGTATTAGTGTGGAAAAACCACTTTTCGCACTTGTGTTAGTGTTGAAAAACCACTTTTCGCACTTGTGTTAGTGTTGAAAAACCACTTTTCGAACTTGTGTTAGTGCAGGAAATCACTTTTGCACTTGTATTAGTGTGGAAAAAACACTTTTTGCACTTGTGATAGTGTTGAAAAACCACTTTTCGCACTTGTATTAGTGTGGAAAAACCACTTTTCGCACTTGTGTTAGTGTTGAAAAACCACTTTTCGCACTTGTGTTAGTGTTGAAAAACCACTTTTCGCACTTGTGTTGGTGCAGGAAACCACTTTTTCACTTGTATTAGTGTGGAAAAAAACACTTTTTGCACTTGTGATAGTGTTGAAAAACCACTTTTCGCACTTGTGTTAGTGTTGAAAAACCACTTTTCGCACTTGTGTTGGTGCAGGAAACCACTTTTGCACTTGTATTAGTGTGGAAAAAACACTTTTTTCACTTGTGATAGTGTTGAAAAACCACTTTTGGCACTTGTGTTAGTGTTGAAAAACCACTTTTCGCACTTGTGTTAGTGTGGAAAAACCACTTTTCGCACTTGTGTTGGTGCAGGAAACCACTTTTGCACTTGTATTAGTGTGGAAAAACCACTTTTCGCACTTGTGTTAGTGTTGAAAAACCACTTTTCGCACTTGTGTGGGTGCAGGAAACCACTTTTGCGCTTGTATTAGTGTGGAAAAAACACTTTTTGCACTTGTGATAGTGTTGAAAAACGACTTTTCGCACTTGTGCTAGTGTTGAAAAACCACTTTCCGCACTTGTGTTAGTGTTGAAAAACCACTTTTCGCACTTGTGTTGGTGCAGGAAACCACTTTTGCACTTGTATTAGTGTGGAAAAAACACTTTTTACACTTGTGATAGTGTTGAAAAACCACTTTTCGCACTTGTGTTAGTGTTGAAAAACCACTTTTCGCACTTGTGTTGGTGCAGGAAACCACTTTTGCACTTGTATTAGTGTGGAAAAAACACTTTTTGCACTTGTGATAGTGTTGAAAAACCACTTTTCGCACTTGTGTCAGTGTTGAAAAACCACTTTTCGCACTTGTGTTGGTGCAGGAAACCACTTTTGCACTTGTATTAGTGTGGAAAAACACTTTTTGCACTTGTGATAGTGTTGAAAAACCACTTTTCGCACTTGTGTTAGTGTTGAAAAACCACTTTCCGCACTTGTGTTAGTGTTGAAAAACCACTTGTCGCACTTGTGTTGGTGCAGGAAACCACTTTTGCACTTGTATTAGTGTGGAAAAAACCCTTTTTGCACTTGTGATAGTGTGGAAAAACCACTTTTCGCACTTGTGTTAGTGTTGAAAAACCACTTTTCGCACTTGTGTTGGTGCAGGAAACCACTTTTGCACTTGTATTAGTGTGGAAAAAACACTTTTTGCACTTGTGATAGTGTTGAAAAACCACTTTTCGCACTTGTGTTAGTGTTGAAAAACCACTTTCCGCACTTGTGTTAGTGTTGAAAAACCACTTTTCGCACTTGTGTTGGTGCAGGAAACCACTTTTGCACTTGTATTAGTGTGGAAAAAACACTTTTTGCACTTGTGATAGTGTTGAAAAACCACTTTTCGCACTTGTGTTAGTGTTGAAAAACCACTTTTCGCACCTGTGTTGGTGCAGGAAACCACATTTGCACTTGTATTAGTGTGGAAAAAACACTTTTCGCACTTGTGTTAGTGTTGAAAAACCACTTTTCGCACTTGTGTTAGTGTTGAAAAACGACTTTTCGCACTTGTGTTGGTGCAGGAAACCACTTTTGCACTTGTATTAGTGTGGAAAAACCACTTTTCGCACTTGTGTTAGTGTTGAAAAACCACTTTTCGCACTTGTGTTGGTGCAGGAAACCACTTTTGCACTTGTATTAGTGTGGAAAAAACACTTTTTGCACTTGTGATAGTGTTGAAAAACGACTTTTCGTACTTGTGTTAGTGTTGAAAAACCACTTTCCGCACTTGTGTTAGTGTTGAAAAACCACTTTTCGCACTTGTGTTAGTGTTGAAAAACCACTTTTCGCACTTGTGTTGGTGCAGGAAACCACATTTGCACTTGTATTAGTGTGGAAAAAACACTTTTCGCACTTGTGTTAGTGTTGAAAAACCACTTTTCGCACTTGTGTTAGTGTTGAAAAACGACTTTTCGCACTTGTGTTGGTGCAGGAAACCACTTTTGCACTTGTATTAGTGTGGAAAAACCACTTTTCGCACTTGTGTTAGTGTTGAAAAACCACTTTTCGCACTTGTGTTGGTGCAGGAAACCACTTTTGCACTTGTATTAGTGTGGAAAAAACACTTTTCGCACTTGTGATAGTGTTGAAAAACGACTTTTCGTACTTGTGTTAGTGTTGAAAAACCACTTTCCGCACTTGTGTTAGTGTTGAAAAACCACTTTTCGCACTTGTGTTGGTGCAGGAAACCACTTTGCACTTGTATTAGTGTGGAAAAAACACTTTTCGCACTTGTGTTAGTGTTGAAAAAAACACTTTTTGCACTTGTGATAGTGTTGAAAAACGACTTTTCGTACTTGTGTTAGTGTTGAAAAACCACTTTCCGCACTTGTGTTAGTGTTGAAAAACCACTTTTCGCACTTGTGTTAGTGTGGAAAAACCACTTTTCGCACTTGTGTTGGTGCAGGAAACCACTTTTGCACTTGTATTAGTGTGGAAAAAACACTTTTTGCACTTGTGATAGTGTTGAAAAACCACTTTTCGCACTTGTGTTAGTGTTGAAAAACCACTTTTCGCACTTGTGTTGGTGCAGGAAACCACTTTTGCACTTGTATTAGTGTGGAAAAAACACTTTCGCACTTGTGTTAGTGTTGAAAAACCACTTTTCGCACTTGTGTTAGTGTTGAAAAACGACTTTTCGCACTTGTGTTGGTGCAGGAAACCACTTTTGCACTTGTATTAGTGTGGAAAAACCACTTTCGCACTTGTGTTAGTGTTGAAAAACCACTTTTCGCACTTGTGTTAGTGTTGAAAAACCACTTTTCGAACTGTGTTAGTGCAGGAAATCACTTTTGCACTTGTATTAGTGTGGAAAAAACACTTTTTGCACTTGTGATAGTGTTGAAAAACCACTTTTCGCACTTGTATTAGTGTGGAAAAACCACTTTTCGCACTTGTGTTAGTGTTGAAAAACCACTTTTTGCACTTGTGTTAGTGTTGAAAAACCACTTTTCGCACTTGTGTTGGTGCAGGAAACCACTTTTTCACTTGTATTAGTGTGGAAAAAAACACTTTTTGCACTTGTGATAGTGTTGAAAAACCACTTTTCGCACTTGTGTTAGTGTTGAAAAACCACTTTTCGCACTTGTGTTGGTGCAGGAAACCACTTTTGCACTTGTATTAGTGTGGAAAAAACACTTTTTTCACTTGTGATAGTGTTGAAAAACCACTTTTGGCACTTGTGTTAGTGTTGAAAAACCACTTTTCGCACTTGTGTTAGTGTGGAAAAACCACTTTTCGCACTTGTGTTGGTGCAGGAAACCACTTTTGCACTTGTATTAGTGTGGAAAAACCACTTTTCGCACTTGTGTTAGTGTTGAAAAACACTTTTCGCACTTGTGTTGGTGCAGGAAACCACTTTTGCACTTGTATTAGTGTGGAAAACCCACTTTTTGCACTTATATTAGTGTTGACAAACCACTTTTCACACTTCTGTTAGTGTTGAAAAACCACTTTTCGCACTTGTGTTGGTGCAGGAAACACTTTTGCACTTGTATTAGTGTGGAAAAAACACTTTTTGCACTTGTGATAGTGTTGAAAAACGACTTTTCGTACTTGTGTTAGTGTTGAAAAACCACTTTCCGCACTTGTGTTAGTGTTGAAAAACCACTTTTCGCACTTGTGTTGGTGCAGGAAACCACTTTTGCACTTGTATTAGTGTGGAAAAACCACTTTTCGCACTTGTGTTAGTGTTGAAAAACCACTTTTCGCACTTGTGTTAGTGTTGAAAAACCACTTTTCGCACTTGTGTTGGTGCAGGAAACCACTTTTGCACTTGTATTAGTGTGGAAAAAAACACTTTTTGCACTTGTGATAGTGTTGAAAAACCACTTTTCGCACTTGTGTTAGTGTTGAAAAACCACTTTTCGCACTTGTGTTGGTGCGGGAAACCACTTTTGCACTTGTATTAGTGTGGAAAAACACTTTTTGCACTTGTGATAGTGTTGAAAAACCACTTTTCGCACTTGTGTTAGTGTTGAAAAACCACTTTCCGCACTTGTGTTGGTGCAGGAAACCACTTTTGCACTTGTATTAGTGTGGAAAAAACACTTTTTGCACTTGTGATAGTGTTGAAAAACCACTTTTCGCACTTGTGTTGGTGCAGGAAACCACTTTTGCACGTGTATTAGTGTGGAAAAAACACTTTTTGCACTTGTGATAGTGTTGAAAAACCACTTTTCGCACTTGTGTTAGTGTTGAAAAACCACTTTCCGCACTTGTGTTAGTGTTGAAAAACCACTTTTCGCACTTGTGTTGGTGCAGGAAACCACTTTTGCACTTGTATTAGTGTGGAAAAAACACTTTTTGCACTTGTGATAGTGTTGAAAAACCACTTTTCGCACTTGTGTTAGTGTTGAAAAACCACTTTTCGCACTTGTGTTGGTGCAGGAAACCACTTTTGCACTTGTATTAGTGTGGAAAAAACACTTTTTGCACTTGTGATAGTGTTGAAAAACCACTTTTGGCACTTGTGTTAGTTTTGAAAAACCACTTTTTGCACTTGTGTTGGTGCAGGAAACCACTTTTGCACTTGTATTAGTGTGGAAAACCCACTTTTTGCACTTGTATTAGTGTTGAAAAACCACTTTTCGCACTTGTGTTAGTGTTGAAAAACCACTTTTCGCACTTGTGTTGGTGCAGGAAACCACTTTTGCACTTGTATTAGTGTGGAAAAAACACTTTTTGCACTTGTGATAGTGTTGAAAAACGACTTTTCGTACTTGTGTTAGTGTTGAAAAACCACTTTCCGCACTTGTGTTAGTGTTGAAAAACCACTTTTCGCACTTGTGTTGGTGCAGGAAACCACTTTTGCACTTGTATTAGTGTGGAAAAACCACTTTTCGCACTTGTGTTAGTGTTGAAAAACCACTTTTCGCACTTGTGTTAGTGTTGAAAAACCACTTTTCGCACTTGTGTTGGTGCAGGAAACCACTTTTGCACTTGTATTAGTGTGGAAAAAACACTTTTTGCACTTGTGATAGTGTTGAAAAACCACTTTTCGCACTTGTATTGGTGCAGGAAACCACTTTGCACTTGTATTAGTGTGGAAAAACACTTTTTGCACTTGTGATAGTGTTGAAAAACCACTTTTCGCACTTGTGTTAGTGTTGAAAAACCACTTTCCGCACTTGTGTTAGTGTTGAAAAACCACTTTTCGCACTTGTGTTGGTGCAGGAAACCACTTTTGCACTTGTATTAGTGTGGAAAAAACACTTTTTGCACTTGTGATAGTGTTGAAAAACCCCTTTTCGCACTTGTGTTAGTGTTGAAAAACCACTTTTCGCACTTGTGTTGGTGCAGGAAACCACTTTTGCACTTGTATTAGTGTGGAAAAAACACTTTTTGCACTTGTGATAGTGTTGAAAAACCACTTTTCGCACTTGTGTTAGTGTTGAAAAACCACTTTTCGCACTTGTGTTAGTGTTGAAAAACCACTTTTCGCACTTGTGTTAGTGTTGAAAAACCAATTTTCGCACTTGTGTTGGTGCAGGAAACCACTTTTGCACTTGTATTAGTGTGGAAAAAACACTTTTCGCACTTGTGTTAGTGTTGAAAAACCACTTTTCGCACTTGTGTTGGTGCAGGAAACCACTTTTGCACTTGTATTAGTGTGGAAAAAACACTTTTTGCACTTGTGATAGTGTTGAAAAACCACTTTTCGCACTTGTGTTAGTGTTGAAAAACCACTTTTCGCACTTGTGTTAGTGTTGAAAAACCACTTTTCGCACTTGTGTTGGTGCAGGAAACCACTTTTGCACTTGTATTAGTGTGGAAAAAACACTTTTTGCACTTGTGATAGTGTTGAAAAACCACTTTTGGCACTTGTGTTAGTATTGAAAAACCACTTTTCGCACTTGTGTTGGTGCAGGAAACCACTTTTGCACTTGTATTAGTGTGGAAAACCCACTTTTTGCACTTGTATTAGTGTTGAAAAACCACTTTTCGCACTTGTGTTAGTGTTGAAAAACCACTTTTCGCACTTGTGTTGGTGCAGGAAACCACTTTTGCACTTGTATTAGTGTGGAAAAAACACTTTTTGCACTTGTGATAGTGTTGAAAAAGGACTTTTCGTACTTGTGTTAGTGTTGAAAAACCACTTTCCGCACTTGTGTTAGTGTTGAAAAACCACTTTTCGCACTTGTGTTAGTGTGGAAAAACCACTTTTCGCACTTGTGTTGGTGCAGGAAACCACTTTTGCACTTGTATTAGTGTGGAAAAACCACTTTTCGCACTTGTGTTAGTGTTGAAAAACCACTTTTCGCACTTGTGTGGGTGCAGGAAACCACTTTTGCGCTTGTATTAGTGTGGAAAAAACACTTTTTGCACTTGTGATAGTGTTGAAAAACGACTTTTCGCACTTGTGCTAGTGTTGAAAAACCACTTTCCGCACTTGTGTTAGTGTTGAAAAACCACTTTTCGCACTTGTGTTGGTGCAGGAAACCACTTTTGCACTTGTATTAGTGTGGAAAAAACACTTTTTACACTTGTGATAGTGTTGAAAAACCACTTTTCGCACTTGTGTTATTGTTGAAAAACCACTTTTCGCACTTGTGTTGGTGCAGGAAACCACTTTTGCACTTGTATTAGTGTGGAAAAAACACTTTTTGCACTTGTGATAGTGTTGAAAAACCACTTTTCGCACTTGTGTCAGTGTTGAAAAACCACTTTTCGCACTTGTGTTGGTGCAGGAAACCACTTTTGCACTTGTATTAGTGTGGAAAAACACTTTTTGCACTTGTGATAGTGTTGAAAAACCACTTTTCGCACTTGTGTTAGTGTTGAAAAACCACTTTCCGCACTTGTGTTAGTGTTGAAAAACCACTTTTCGCACTTGTGTTGGTGCAGGAAACCACTTTTGCACTTGTATTAGTGTGGAAAAAACACTTTTTGCACTTGTGATAGTGTGGAAAAACCACTTTTCGCACTTGTGTTAGTGTTGAAAAACCACTTTTCGCACTTGTGTTGGTGCAGGAAACCACTTTTGCACTTGTATTAGTGTGGAAAAAACACTTTTTGCACTTGTGATAGTGTTGAAAAACCACTTTTCGCACTTGTGTTAGTGTTGAAAAACCACTTTCCGCACTTGTGTTAGTGTTGAAAAACCACTTTTCGCACTTGTGTTGGTGCAGGAAACCACTTTTGCACTTGTATTAGTGTGGAAAAAACACTTTTTGCACTTGTGATAGTGTTGAAAAACCACTTTTCGCACTTGTGTTAGTGTTGAAAAACCACTTTTCGCACTTGTGTTGGTGCAGGAAACCACTTTTGCACTTGTATTAGTGTGGAAAAAACACTTTTCGCACTTGTGTTAGTGTTGAAAAACCACTTTTCGCACTTGTGTTAGTGTTGAAAAACGACTTTTCGCACTTGTGTTGGTGCAGGAAACCACTTTTGCACTTGTATTAGTGTGGAAAAACCACTTTTCGCACTTGTGTTAGTGTTGAAAAACCACTTTTCGCACTTGTGTTAGTGTTGAAAAACCACTTTTCGAACTTGTGTTAGTGCAGGAAATCACTTTTGCACTTGTATTAGTGTGGAAAAAACACTTTTTGCACTTGTGATAGTGTTGAAAAACCACTTTTCGCACTTGTATTAGTGTGGAAAAACCACTTTTCGCACTTGTGTTAGTGTTGAAAAACCACTTTTCGCACTTGTGTTAGTGTTGAAAAACCACTTTTCGCACTTGTGTTGGTGCAGGAAACCACTTTTTCACTTGTATTAGTGTGGAAAAAAACACTTTTTGCACTTGTGATAGTGTTGAAAAACCACTTTTCGCACTTGTGTTAGTGTTGAAAAACCACTTTTCGCACTTGTGTTGGTGCAGGAAACCACTTTTGCACTTGTATTAGTGTGGAAAAAACACTTTTTTCACTTGTGATAGTGTTGAAAAACCACTTTTGGCACTTGTGTTAGTGTTGAAAAACCACTTTTCGCACTTGTGTTAGTGTGGAAAAACCACTTTTCGCACTTGTGTTGGTGCAGGAAACCACTTTTGCACTTGTATTAGTGTGGAAAAACCACTTTTCGCACTTGTGTTAGTGTTGAAAAACCACTTTTCGCACTTGTGTGGGTGCAGGAAACCACTTTTGCGCTTGTATTAGTGTGGAAAAAACACTTTTTGCACTTGTGATAGTGTTGAAAAACGACTTTTCGCACTTGTGCTAGTGTTGAAAAACCACTTTCCGCACTTGTGTTAGTGTTGAAAAACCACTTTTCGCACTTGTGTTGGTGCAGGAAACCACTTTTGCACTTGTATTAGTGTGGAAAAAACACTTTTTACACTTGTGATAGTGTTGAAAAACCACTTTTCGCACTTGTGTTAGTGTTGAAAAACCACTTTTCGCACTTGTGTTGGTGCAGGAAACCACTTTTGCACTTGTATTAGTGTGGAAAAAACACTTTTTGCACTTGTGATAGTGTTGAAAAACCACTTTTCGCACTTGTGTCAGTGTTGAAAAACCACTTTTCGCACTTGTGTTGGTGCAGGAAACCACTTTTGCACTTGTATTAGTGTGGAAAAACACTTTTTGCACTTGTGATAGTGTTGAAAAACCACTTTTCGCACTTGTGTTAGTGTTGAAAAACCACTTTCCGCACTTGTGTTAGTGTTGAAAAACCACTTGTCGCACTTGTGTTGGTGCAGGAAACCACTTTTGCACTTGTATTAGTGTGGAAAAAACCCTTTTTGCACTTGTGATAGTGTGGAAAAACCACTTTTCGCACTTGTGTTAGTGTTGAAAAACCACTTTTCGCACTTGTGTTGGTGCAGGAAACCACTTTTGCACTTGTATTAGTGTGGAAAAAACACTTTTTGCACTTGTGATAGTGTTGAAAAACCACTTTTCGCACTTGTGTTAGTGTTGAAAAACCACTTTCCGCACTTGTGTTAGTGTTGAAAAACCACTTTTCGCACTTGTGTTGGTGCAGGAAACCACTTTTGCACTTGTATTAGTGTGGAAAAAACACTTTTTGCACTTGTGATAGTGTTGAAAAACCACTTTTCGCACTTGTGTTAGTGTTGAAAAACCACTTTTCGCACCTGTGTTGGTGCAGGAAACCACATTTGCACTTGTATTAGTGTGGAAAAAACACTTTTCGCACTTGTGTTAGTGTTGAAAAACCACTTTTCGCACTTGTGTTAGTGTTGAAAAACGACTTTTCGCACTTGTGTTGGTGCAGGAAACCACTTTTGCACTTGTATTAGTGTGGAAAAACCACTTTTCGCACTTGTGTTAGTGTTGAAAAACCACTTTTCGCACTTGTGTTGGTGCAGGAAACCACTTTTGCACTTGTATTAGTGTGGAAAAAACACTTTTTGCACTTGTGATAGTGTTGAAAAACGACTTTCGTACTTGTGTTAGTGTTGAAAAACCACTTTCCGCACTTGTGTTAGTGTTGAAAAACCACTTTTCGCACTTGTGTTAGTGTTGAAAAACCACTTTTCGCACTTGTGTTGGTGCAGGAAACCACATTTGCACTTGTATTAGTGTGGAAAAAAACACTTTTCGCACTTGTGTTAGTGTTGAAAAACCACTTTTCGCACTTGTGTTAGTGTTGAAAAACGACTTTTCGCACTTGTGTTGGTGCAGGAAACCACTTTTGCACTTGTATTAGTGTGGAAAAACCACTTTTCGCACTTGTGTTAGTGTTGAAAAACCACTTTTCGCACTTTTGTTGGTGCAGGAAACCACTTTTGCACTTGTATTAGTGTGGAAAAAACACTTTTTGCACTTGTGATAGTGTTGAAAAACGACTTTTCGTACTTGTGTTAGTGTTGAAAAACCACTTTCCGCACTTGTGTTAGTGTTGAAAAACCACTTTTCGCACTTGTGTTGGTGCAGGAAACCACTTTTGCACTTGTATTAGTGTGGAAAAAACACTTTTCGCACTTGTGTTAGTGTTGAAAAAACACTTTTTGCACTTGTGATAGTGTTGAAAAACGACTTTTCGTACTTGTGTTAGTGTTGAAAAACCACTTTCCGCACTTGTGTTAGTGTTGAAAAACCACTTTTCGCACTTGTGTTAGTGTGGAAAAACCACTTTTCGCACTTGTGTTGGTGCAGGAAACCACTTTTGCACTTGTATTAGTGTGGAAAAAACACTTTTTGCACTTGTGATAGTGTTGAAAAACCACTTTTCGCACTTGTGTTAGTGTTGAAAAACCACTTTTCGCACTTGTGTTGGTGCAGGAAACCACTTTTGCACTTGTATTAGTGTGGAAAAAACACTTTTCGCACTTGTGTTAGTGTTGAAAAACCACTTTTCGCACTTGTGTTAGTGTTGAAAAACGACTTTTCGCACTTGTGTTGGTGCAGGAAACCACTTTTGCACTTGTATTAGTGTGGAAAAACCACTTTTCGCACTTGTGTTAGTGTTGAAAAACCACTTTTCGCACTTGTGTTAGTGTTGAAAAACCACTTTTCGAACTTGTGTTAGTGCAGGAAATCACTTTTGCACTTGTATTAGTGTGGAAAAAACACTTTTTGCACTTGTGATAGTGTTGAAAAACCACTTTTCGCACTTGTATTAGTGTGGAAAAACCACTTTTCGCACTTGTGTTAGTGTTGAAAAACCACTTTTTGCACTTGTGTTAGTGTTGAAAAACCACTTTTCGCACTTGTGTTGGTGCAGGAAACCACTTTTTCACTTGTATTAGTGTGGAAAAAAACACTTTTTGCACTTGTGATAGTGTTGAAAAACCACTTTTCGCACTTGTGTTAGTGTTGAAAAACCACTTTTCGCACTTGTGTTGGTGCAGGAAACCACTTTTGCACTTGTATTAGTGTGGAAAAAACACTTTTTTCACTTGTGATAGTGTTGAAAAACCACTTTTGGCACTTGTGTTAGTGTTGAAAAACCACTTTTCGCACTTGTGTTAGTGTGGAAAAACCACTTTTCGCACTTGTGTTGGTGCAGGAAACCACTTTTGCACTTGTATTAGTGTGGAAAAACCACTTTTCGCACTTGTGTTAGTGTTGAAAAACCACTTTTCGCACTTGTGTGGGTGCAGGAAACCACTTTTGCGCTTGTATTAGTGTGGAAAAAACACTTTTTGCACTTGTGCTAGTGTTGAAAAACGACTTTTCGCACTTGTGCTAGTGTTGAAAAACCACTTTCCGCACTTGTGTTAGTGTTGAAAAACCACTTTTCGCACTTGTGTTGGTGCAGGAAACCACTTTTGCACTTGTATTAGTGTGGAAAAAACACTTTTTACACTTGTGATAGTGTTGAAAAACCACTTTTCGCACTTGTGTTAGTGTTGAAAAACCACTTTTCGCACTTGTGTTGGTGCAGGAAACCACTTTTGCACTTGTATTAGTGTGGAAAAAACACTTTTTGCACTTGTGATAGTGTTGAAAAACCACTTTTCGCACTTGTGTCAGTGTTGAAAAACCACTTTTCGCACTTGTGTTGGTGCAGGAAACCACTTTTGCACTTGTATTAGTGTGGAAAAACACTTTTTGCACTTGTGATAGTGTTGAAAAACCACTTTTCGCACTTGTGTTAGTGTTGAAAAACCACTTTCCGCACTTGTGTTAGTGTTGAAAAACCACTTGTCGCACTTGTGTTGGTGCAGGAAACCACTTTTGCACTTGTATTAGTGTGGAAAAAACCCTTTTTGCACTTGTGATAGTGTGGAAAAACCACTTTTCGCACTTGTGTTAGTGTTGAAAAACCACTTTTCGCACTTGTGTTGGTGCAGGAAACCACTTTTGCACTTGTATTAGTGTGGAAAAAACACTTTTTGCACTTGTGATAGTGTTGAAAAACCACTTTTCGCACTTGTGTTAGTGTTGAAAAACCACTTTCCGCACTTGTGTTAGTGTTGAAAAACCACTTTTCGCACTTGTGTTGGTGCAGGAAACCACTTTTGCACTTGTATTAGTGTGGAAAAAACACTTTTTGCACTTGTGATAGTGTTGAATAACCACTTTTCGCACTTGTGTTAGTGTTGAAAAACCACTTTTCGCACTTGTGTTGGTGCAGGAAACCACATTTGCACTTGTATTCGTGTGGAAAAAACACTTTTCGCACTTGTGTTAGTGTTGAAAAACCACTTTTCGCACTTGTGTTAGTGTTGAAAAACGACTTTTCGCACTTGTGTTGGTGCAGGAAACCACTTTTGCACTTGTATTAGTGTGGAAAAACCACTTTTCGCACTTGTGTTAGTGTTGAAAAACCACTTTTCGCACTTGTGTTGGTGCAGGAAACCACTTTTGCACTTGTATTAGTGTGGAAAAAACACTTTTTGCACTTGTGATAGTGTTGAAAAACGACTTTTCGTACTTGTGTTAGTGTTGAAAAACCACTTTCCGCACTTGTGTTAGTGTTGAAAAACCACTTTTCGCACTTGTGTTAGTGTGGAAAAACCACTTTTCGCACTTGTGTTGGTGCAGGAAACCACTTTTGCACTTGTATTAGTGTGGAAAAACCACTTTTCGCACTTGTGTTAGTGTTGAAAAACCACTTTTCGCACTTGTGTGGGTGCAGGAAACCACTTTTGCGCTTGTATTAGTGTGGAAAAAACACTTTTTGCACTTGTGATAGTGTTGAAAAACGACTTTTCGCACTTGTGCTAGTGTTGAAAAACCACTTTCCGCACTTGTGTTAGTGTTGAAAAACCACTTTTCGCACTTGTGTTGGTGCAGGAAACCACTTTTGCACTTGTATTAGTGTGGAAAAAACACTTTTTACACTTGTGATAGTGTTGAAAAACCACTTTTCGCACTTGTGTTATTGTTGAAAAACCACTTTTCGCACTTGTGTTGGTGCAGGAAACCACTTTTGCACTTGTATTAGTGTGGAAAAAACACTTTTTGCACTTGTGATAGTGTTGAAAAACCACTTTTCGCACTTGTGTCAGTGTTGAAAAACCACTTTTCGCACTTGTGTTGGTGCAGGAAACCACTTTTGCACTTGTATTAGTGTGGAAAAACACTTTTTGCACTTGTGATAGTGTTGAAAAACCACTTTTCGCACTTGTGTTAGTGTTGAAAAACCACTTTCCGCACTTGTGTTAGTGTTGAAAAACCACTTTTCGCACTTGTGTTGGTGCAGGAAACCACTTTTGCACTTGTATTAGTGTGGAAAAAACACTTTTTGCACTTGTGATAGTGTGGAAAAACCACTTTTCGCACTTGTGTTAGTGTTGAAAAACCACTTTTCGCACTTGTGTTGGTGCAGGAAACCACTTTTGCACTTGTATTAGTGTGGAAAAAACACTTTTTGCACTTGTGATAGTGTTGAAAAACCACTTTTCGCACTTGTGTTAGTGTTGAAAAACCACTTTCCACACTTGTGTTAGTGTTGAAAAACCACTTTTCGCACTTGTGTTGGTGCAGGAAACCACTTTTGCACTTGTATTAGTGTGGAAAAAACACTTTTTGCACTTGTGATAGTGTTGAAAAACCACTTTTCGCACTTGTGTTAGTGTTGAAAAACCACTTTTCGCACTTGTGTTGGTGCAGGAAACCACTTTTGCACTTGTATTAGTGTGGAAAAAACACTTTTTGCACTTGTGATAGTGTTGAAAAACGACTTTTCGTACTTGTGTTAGTGTTGAAAAACCACTTTCCGCACTTGTGTTAGTGTTGAAAAACCACTTTTCGCACTTGTGTTGGTGCAGGAAACCACTTTTGCACTTGTATTAGTGTGGAAAAACCACTTTTCGCACTTGTGTTAGTGTTGAAAAACCACTTTTCGCACTTGTGTTAGTGTTGAAAAACCACTTTTCGCACTTGTGTTGGTGCAGGAAACCACTTTTGCACTTGTATTAGTGTGGAAAAAACACTTTTTGCACTTGTGATAGTGTTGAAAAACCACTTTTCGCACTTGTATTGGTGCAGGAAACCACTTTGCACTTGTATTAGTGTGGAAAAACACTTTTTGCACTTGTGATAGTGTTGAAAAACCACTTTTCGCACTTGTGTTAGTGTTGAAAAACCACTTTCCGCACTTGTGTTAGTGTTGAAAAACCACTTTTCGCACTTGTGTTGGTGCAGGAAACCACTTTTGCACTTGTATTAGTGTGGAAAAAACACTTTTTGCACTTGTGATAGTGTTGAAAAACCCCTTTTCGCACTTGTGTTAGTGTTGAAAAACCACTTTTCGCACTTGTGTTGGTGCAGGAAACCACTTTTGCACTTGTATTAGTGTGGAAAAAACACTTTTTGCACTTGTGATAGTGTTGAAAAACCACTTTTCGCACTTGTGTTAGTGTTGAAAAACCACTTTTCGCACTTGTGTTAGTGTTGAAAAACCACTTTTCGCACTTGTGTTAGTGTTGAAAAACCAATTTTCGCACTTGTGTTGGTGCAGGAAACCACTTTTGCACTTGTATTAGTGTGGAAAAAACACTTTTCGCACTTGTGTTAGTGTTGAAAAACCACTTTTCGCACTTGTGTTGGTGCAGGAAACCACTTTTGCACTTGTATTAGTGTGGAAAAAACACTTTTTGCACTTGTGATAGTGTTGAAAAACCACTTTTCGCACTTGTGTTAGTGTTGAAAAACCACTTTTCGCACTTGTGTTAGTGTTGAAAAACCACTTTTCGCACTTGTGTTGGTGCAGGAAACCACTTTTGCACTTGTATTAGTGTGGAAAAAACACTTTTTGCACTTGTGATAGTGTTGAAAAACCACTTTTGGCACTTGTGTTAGTATTGAAAAACCACTTTTCGCACTTGTGTTGGTGCAGGAAACCACTTTTGCACTTGTATTAGTGTGGAAAAAACACTTTTTTCACTTGTGATAGTGTTGAAAAACCACTTTTGGCACTTGTGTTAGTGTTGAAAAACCACTTTTCGCACTTGTGTTAGTGTGGAAAAACCACTTTTCGCACTTGTGTTGGTGCAGGAAACCACTTTTGCACTTGTATTAGTGTGGAAAAACCACTTTTCGCACTTGTGTTAGTGTTGAAAAACCACTTTTCGCACTTGTGTGGGTGCAGGAAACCACTTTTGCGCTTGTATTAGTGTGGAAAAAACACTTTTTGCACTTGTGCTAGTGTTGAAAAACGACTTTTCGCACTTGTGCTAGTGTTGAAAAACCACTTTCCGCACTTGTGTTAGTGTTGAAAAACCACTTTTCGCACTTGTGTTGGTGCAGGAAACCACTTTTGCACTTGTATTAGTGTGGAAAAAACACTTTTTACACTTGTGATAGTGTTGAAAAACCACTTTTCGCACTTGTGTTAGTGTTGAAAAACCACTTTTCGCACTTGTGTTGGTGCAGGAAACCACTTTTGCACTTGTATTAGTGTGGAAAAAACACTTTTTGCACTTGTGATAGTGTTGAAAAACCACTTTTCGCACTTGTGTCAGTGTTGAAAAACCACTTTTCGCACTTGTGTTGGTGCAGGAAACCACTTTTGCACTTGTATTAGTGTGGAAAAACACTTTTTGCACTTGTGATAGTGTTGAAAAACCACTTTTCGCACTTGTGTTAGTGTTGAAAAACCACTTTCCGCACTTGTGTTAGTGTTGAAAAACCACTTGTCGCACTTGTGTTGGTGCAGGAAACCACTTTTGCACTTGTATTAGTGTGGAAAAAACCCTTTTTGCACTTGTGATAGTGTGGAAAAACCACTTTTCGCACTTGTGTTAGTGTTGAAAAACCACTTTTCGCACTTGTGTTGGTGCAGGAAACCACTTTTGCACTTGTATTAGTGTGGAAAAAACACTTTTTGCACTTGTGATAGTGTTGAAAAACCACTTTTCGCACTTGTGTTAGTGTTGAAAAACCACTTTCCGCACTTGTGTTAGTGTTGAAAAACCACTTTTCGCACTTGTGTTGGTGCAGGAAACCACTTTTGCACTTGTATTAGTGTGGAAAAAACACTTTTTGCACTTGTGATAGTGTTGAATAACCACTTTTCGCACTTGTGTTAGTGTTGAAAAACCACTTTTCGCACTTGTGTTGGTGCAGGAAACCACATTTGCACTTGTATTCGTGTGGAAAAAACACTTTTCGCACTTGTGTTAGTGTTGAAAAACCACTTTTCGCACTTGTGTTAGTGTTGAAAAACGACTTTTCGCACTTGTGTTGGTGCAGGAAACCACTTTTGCACTTGTATTAGTGTGGAAAAACCACTTTTCGCACTTGTGTTAGTGTTGAAAAACCACTTTTCGCACTTGTGTTGGTGCAGGAAACCACTTTTGCACTTGTATTAGTGTGGAAAAAACACTTTTTGCACTTGTGATAGTGTTGAAAAACGACTTTTCGTACTTGTGTTAGTGTTGAAAAACCACTTTCCGCACTTGTGTTAGTGTTGAAAAACCACTTTTCGCACTTGTGTTAGTGTGGAAAAACCACTTTTCGCACTTGTGTTGGTGCAGGAAACCACTTTTGCACTTGTATTAGTGTGGAAAAACCACTTTTCGCACTTGTGTTAGTGTTGAAAAACCACTTTTCGCACTTGTGTGGGTGCAGGAAACCACTTTTGCGCTTGTATTAGTGTGGAAAAAACACTTTTTGCACTTGTGATAGTGTTGAAAAACGACTTTTCGCACTTGTGCTAGTGTTGAAAAACCACTTTCCGCACTTGTGTTAGTGTTGAAAAACCACTTTTCGCACTTGTGTTGGTGCAGGAAACCACTTTTGCACTTGTATTAGTGTGGAAAAAACACTTTTTACACTTGTGATAGTGTTGAAAAACCACTTTTCGCACTTGTGTTATTGTTGAAAAACCACTTTTCGCACTTGTGTTGGTGCAGGAAACCACTTTTGCACTTGTATTAGTGTGGAAAAAACACTTTTTGCACTTGTGATAGTGTTGAAAAACCACTTTTCGCACTTGTGTCAGTGTTGAAAAACCACTTTTCGCACTTGTGTTGGTGCAGGAAACCACTTTTGCACTTGTATTAGTGTGGAAAAACACTTTTTGCACTTGTGATAGTGTTGAAAAACCACTTTTCGCACTTGTGTTAGTGTTGAAAAACCACTTTCCGCACTTGTGTTAGTGTTGAAAAACCACTTTTCGCACTTGTGTTGGTGCAGGAAACCACTTTTGCACTTGTATTAGTGTGGAAAAAACACTTTTTGCACTTGTGATAGTGTGGAAAAACCACTTTTCGCACTTGTGTTAGTGTTGAAAAACCACTTTTCGCACTTGTGTTGGTGCAGGAAACCACTTTTGCACTTGTATTAGTGTGGAAAAAACACTTTTTGCACTTGTGATAGTGTTGAAAAACCACTTTTCGCACTTGTGTTAGTGTTGAAAAACCACTTTCCGCACTTGTGTTAGTGTTGAAAAACCACTTTTCGCACTTGTGTTGGTGCAGGAAACCACTTTTGCACTTGTATTAGTGTGGAAAAAACACTTTTTGCACTTGTGATAGTGTTGAAAAACCACTTTTCGCACTTGTGTTAGTGTTGAAAAACCACTTTTCGCACTTGTGTTGGTGCAGGAAACCACTTTTGCACTTGTATTAGTGTGGAAAAAACACTTTTTGCACTTGTGATAGTGTTGAAAAACGACTTTTCGTACTTGTGTTAGTGTTGAAAAACCACTTTCCGCACTTGTGTTAGTGTTGAAAAACCACTTTTCGCACTTGTGTTGGTGCAGGAAACCACTTTTGCACTTGTATTAGTGTGGAAAAACCACTTTTCGCACTTGTGTTAGTGTTGAAAAACCACTTTTCGCACTTGTGTTAGTGTTGAAAAACCACTTTTCGCACTTGTGTTGGTGCAGGAAACCACTTTTGCACTTGTATTAGTGTGGAAAAAACACTTTTTGCACTTGTGATAGTGTTGAAAAACCACTTTTCGCACTTGTATTGGTGCAGGAAACCACTTTGCACTTGTATTAGTGTGGAAAAACACTTTTTGCACTTGTGATAGTGTTGAAAAACCACTTTTCGCACTTGTGTTAGTGTTGAAAAACCACTTTCCGCACTTGTGTTAGTGTTGAAAAACCACTTTTCGCACTTGTGTTGGTGCAGGAAACCACTTTTGCACTTGTATTAGTGTGGAAAAAACACTTTTTGCACTTGTGATAGTGTTGAAAAACCCCTTTTCGCACTTGTGTTAGTGTTGAAAAACCACTTTTCGCACTTGTGTTGGTGCAGGAAACCACTTTTGCACTTGTATTAGTGTGGAAAAAACACTTTTTGCACTTGTGATAGTGTTGAAAAACCACTTTTCGCACTTGTGTTAGTGTTGAAAAACCACTTTTCGCACTTGTGTTAGTGTTGAAAAACCACTTTTCGCACTTGTGTTAGTGTTGAAAAACCAATTTTCGCACTTGTGTTGGTGCAGGAAACCACTTTTGCACTTGTATTAGTGTGGAAAAAACACTTTTCGCACTTGTGTTAGTGTTGAAAAACCACTTTTCGCACTTGTGTTGGTGCAGGAAACCACTTTTGCACTTGTATTAGTGTGGAAAAAACACTTTTTGCACTTGTGATAGTGTTGAAAAACCACTTTTCGCACTTGTGTTAGTGTTGAAAAACCACTTTTCGCACTTGTGTTAGTGTTGAAAAACCACTTTTCGCACTTGTGTTGGTGCAGGAAACCACTTTTGCACTTGTATTAGTGTGGAAAAAACACTTTTTGCACTTGTGATAGTGTTGAAAAACCACTTTTGGCACTTGTGTTAGTATTGAAAAACCACTTTTCGCACTTGTGTTGGTGCAGGAAACCACTTTTGCACTTGTATTAGTGTGGAAAACCCACTTTTTGCACTTGTATTAGTGTTGAAAAACCACTTTTCGCACTTGTGTTAGTGTTGAAAAATCACTTTTCGCACTTGTGTTGGTGCAGGAAACCACTTTTGCACTTGTATTAGTGTGGAAAAAACACTTTTTGCACTTGTGATAGTGTTGAAAAAGGACTTTTCGTACTTGTGTTAGTGTTGAAAAACCACTTTCCGCACTTGTGTTAGTGTTGAAAAACCACTTTTCGCACTTGTGTTAGTGTGGAAAAACCACTTTTCGCACTTGTGTTGGTGCAGGAAACCACTTTTGCACTTGTATTAGTGTGGAAAAACCACTTTTCGCACTTGTGTTAGTGTTGAAAAACCACTTTTCGCACTTGTGTGGGTGCAGGAAACCACTTTTGCGCTTGTATTAGTGTGGAAAAAACACTTTTTGCACTTGTGATAGTGTTGAAAAACGACTTTTCGCACTTGTGCTAGTGTTGAAAAACCACTTTCCGCACTTGTGTTAGTGTTGAAAAACCACTTTTCGCACTTGTGTTGGTGCAGGAAACCACTTTTGCACTTGTATTAGTGTGGAAAAAACACTTTTTACACTTGTGATAGTGTTGAAAAACCACTTTTCGCACTTGTGTTATTGTTGAAAAACCACTTTTCGCACTTGTGTTGGTGCAGGAAACCACTTTTGCACTTGTATTAGTGTGGAAAAAACACTTTTTGCACTTGTGATAGTGTTGAAAAACCACTTTTCGCACTTGTGTCAGTGTTGAAAAACCACTTTTCGCACTTGTGTTGGTGCAGGAAACCACTTTTGCACTTGTATTAGTGTGGAAAAACACTTTTTGCACTTGTGATAGTGTTGAAAAACCACTTTTCGCACTTGTGTTAGTGTTGAAAAACCACTTTCCGCACTTGTGTTAGTGTTGAAAAACCACTTTTCGCACTTGTGTTGGTGCAGGAAACCACTTTTGCACTTGTATTAGTGTGGAAAAAACACTTTTTGCACTTGTGATAGTGTGGAAAAACCACTTTTCGCACTTGTGTTAGTGTTGAAAAACCACTTTTCGCACTTGTGTTGGTGCAGGAAACCACTTTTGCACTTGTATTAGTGTGGAAAAAACACTTTTTGCACTTGTGATAGTGTTGAAAAACCACTTTTCGCACTTGTGTTAGTGTTGAAAAACCACTTTCCGCACTTGTGTTAGTGTTGAAAAACCACTTTTCGCACTTGTGTTGGTGCAGGAAACCACTTTTGCACTTGTATTAGTGTGGAAAAAACACTTTTTGCACTTGTGATAGTGTTGAAAAACCACTTTTCGCACTTGTGTTAGTGTTGAAAAACCACTTTTCGCACTTGTGTTGGTGCAGGAAACCACTTTTGCACTTGTATTAGTGTGGAAAAAACACTTTTCGCACTTGTGTTAGTGTTGAAAAACCACTTTTCGCACTTGTGTTAGTGTTGAAAAACGACTTTTCACACTTGTGTTGGTGCAGGAAACCACTTTTGCACTTGTATTAGTGTGGAAAAACCACTTTTCGCACTTGTGTTAGTGTTGAAAAACCACTTTTCGCACTTGTGTTAGTGTTGAAAAACCACTTTTCGAACTTGTGTTAGTGCAGGAAATCACTTTTGCACTTGTATTAGTGTGGAAAAAACACTTTTTGCACTTGTGATAGTGTTGAAAAACCACTTTTCGCACTTGTATTAGTGTGGAAAAACCACTTTTCGCACTTGTGTTAGTGTTGAAAAACCACTTTTCGCACTTGTGTTAGTGTTGAAAAACCACTTTTCGCACTTGTGTTGGTGCAGGAAACCACTTTTTCACTTGTATTAGTGTGGAAAAAAACACTTTTTGCACTTGTGATAGTGTTGAAAAACCACTTTTCGCACTTGTGTTAGTGTTGAAAAACCACTTTTCGCACTTGTGTTGGTGCAGGAAACCACTTTTGCACTTGTATTAGTGTGGAAAAAACACTTTTTTCACTTGTGATAGTGTTGAAAAACCACTTTTGGCACTTGTGTTAGTGTTGAAAAACCACTTTTCGCACTTGTGTTAGTGTGGAAAAACCACTTTTCGCACTTGTGTTGGTGCAGGAAACCACTTTTGCACTTGTATTAGTGTGGAAAAACCACTTTTCGCACTTGTGTTAGTGTTGAAAAACCACTTTTCGCACTTGTGTGGGTGCAGGAAACCACTTTTGCGCTTGTATTAGTGTGGAAAAAACACTTTTTGCACTTGTGATAGTGTTGAAAAACGACTTTTCGCACTTGTGCTAGTGTTGAAAAACCACTTTCCGCACTTGTGTTAGTGTTGAAAAACCACTTTTCGCACTTGTGTTGGTGCAGGAAACCACTTTTGCACTTGTATTAGTGTGGAAAAAACACTTTTTACACTTGTGATAGTGTTGAAAAACCACTTTTCGCACTTGTGTTATTGTTGAAAAACCACTTTTCGCACTTGTGTTGGTGCAGGAAACCACTTTTGCACTTGTATTAGTGTGGAAAAAACACTTTTTGCACTTGTGATAGTGTTGAAAAACCACTTTTCGCACTTGTGTCAGTGTTGAAAAACCACTTTTCGCACTTGTGTTGGTGCAGGAAACCACTTTTGCACTTGTATTAGTGTGGAAAAACACTTTTTGCACTTGTGATAGTGTTGAAAAACCACTTTTCGCACTTGTGTTAGTGTTGAAAAACCACTTTCCGCACTTGTGTTAGTGTTGAAAAACCACTTTTCGCACTTGTGTTGGTGCAGGAAACCACTTTTGCACTTGTATTAGTGTGGAAAAAACACTTTTTGCACTTGTGATAGTGTGGAAAAACCACTTTTCGCACTTGTGTTAGTGTTGAAAAACCACTTTTCGCACTTGTGTTGGTGCAGGAAACCACTTTTGCACTTGTATTAGTGTGGAAAAAACACTTTTTGCACTTGTGATAGTGTTGAAAAACCACTTTTCGCACTTGTGTTAGTGTTGAAAAACCACTTTCCGCACTTGTGTTAGTGTTGAAAAACCACTTTTCGCACTTGTGTTGGTGCAGGAAACCACTTTTGCACTTGTATTAGTGTGGAAAAAACACTTTTTGCACTTGTGATAGTGTTGAAAAACCACTTTTCGCACTTGTGTTAGTGTTGAAAAACCACTTTTCGCACTTGTGTTGGTGCAGGAAACCACTTTTGCACTTGTATTAGTGTGGAAAAAACACTTTTCGCACTTGTGTTAGTGTTGAAAAACCACTTTTCGCACTTGTGTTAGTGTTGAAAAACGACTTTTCGCACTTGTGTTGGTGCAGGAAACCACTTTTGCACTTGTATTAGTGTGGAAAAACCACTTTTCGCACTTGTGTTAGTGTTGAAAAACCACTTTTCGCACTTGTGTTAGTGTTGAAAAACCACTTTTCGAACTTGTGTTAGTGCAGGAAATCACTTTTGCACTTGTATTAGTGTGGAAAAAACACTTTTTGCACTTGTGATAGTGTTGAAAAACCACTTTTCGCACTTGTATTAGTGTGGAAAAACCACTTTTCGCACTTGTGTTAGTGTTGAAAAACCACTTTTCGCACTTGTGTTAGTGTTGAAAAACCACTTTTCGCACTTGTGTTGGTGCAGGAAACCACTTTTTCACTTGTATTAGTGTGGAAAAAAACACTTTTTGCACTTGTGATAGTGTTGAAAAACCACTTTTCGCACTTGTGTTAGTGTTGAAAAACCACTTTTCGCACTTGTGTTGGTGCAGGAAACCACTTTTGCACTTGTATTAGTGTGGAAAAAACACTTTTTTCACTTGTGATAGTGTTGAAAAACCACTTTTGGCACTTGTGTTAGTGTTGAAAAACCACTTTTCGCACTTGTGTTAGTGTGGAAAAACCACTTTTCGCACTTGTGTTGGTGCAGGAAACCACTTTTGCACTTGTATTAGTGTGGAAAAACCACTTTTCGCACTTGTGTTAGTGTTGAAAAACCACTTTTCGCACTTGTGTGGGTGCAGGAAACCACTTTTGCGCTTGTATTAGTGTGGAAAAAACACTTTTTGCACTTGTGATAGTGTTGAAAAACGACTTTTCGCACTTGTGCTAGTGTTGAAAAACCACTTTCCGCACTTGTGTTAGTGTTGAAAAACCACTTTTCGCACTTGTGTTGGTGCAGGAAACCACTTTTGCACTTGTATTAGTGTGGAAAAAACACTTTTTACACTTGTGATAGTGTTGAAAAACCACTTTTCGCACTTGTGTTAGTGTTGAAAAACCACTTTTCGCACTTGTGTTGGTGCAGGAAACCACTTTTGCACTTGTATTAGTGTGGAAAAAACACTTTTTGCACTTGTGATAGTGTTGAAAAACCACTTTTCGCACTTGTGTCAGTGTTGAAAAACCACTTTTCGCACTTGTGTTGGTGCAGGAAACCACTTTTGCACTTGTATTAGTGTGGAAAAACACTTTTTGCACTTGTGATAGTGTTGAAAAACCACTTTTCGCACTTGTGTTAGTGTTGAAAAACCACTTTCCGCACTTGTGTTAGTGTTGAAAAACCACTTGTCGCACTTGTGTTGGTGCAGGAAACCACTTTTGCACTTGTATTAGTGTGGAAAAAACCCTTTTTGCACTTGTGATAGTGTGGAAAAACCACTTTTCGCACTTGTGTTAGTGTTGAAAAACCACTTTTCGCACTTGTGTTGGTGCAGGAAACCACTTTTGCACTTGTATTAGTGTGGAAAAAACACTTTTTGCACTTGTGATAGTGTTGAAAAACCACTTTTCGCACTTGTGTTAGTGTTGAAAAACCACTTTCCGCACTTGTGTTAGTGTTGAAAAACCACTTTTCGCACTTGTGTTGGTGCAGGAAACCACTTTTGCACTTGTATTAGTGTGGAAAAAACACTTTTTGCACTTGTGATAGTGTTGAAAAACCACTTTTCGCACTTGTGTTAGTGTTGAAAAACCACTTTTCGCACCTGTGTTGGTGCAGGAAACCACATTTGCACTTGTATTAGTGTGGAAAAAACACTTTTCGCACTTGTGTTAGTGTTGAAAAACCACTTTTCGCACTTGTGTTAGTGTTGAAAAACGACTTTTCGCACTTGTGTTGGTGCAGGAAACCACTTTTGCACTTGTATTAGTGTGGAAAAACCACTTTTCGCACTTGTGTTAGTGTTGAAAAACCACTTTTCGCACTTGTGTTGGTGCAGGAAACCACTTTTGCACTTGTATTAGTGTGGAAAAAACACTTTTTGCACTTGTGATAGTGTTGAAAAACGACTTTTCGTACTTGTGTTAGTGTTGAAAAACCACTTTCCGCACTTGTGTTAGTGTTGAAAAACCACTTTTCGCACTTGTGTTAGTGTTGAAAAACCACTTTTCGCACTTGTGTTGGTGCAGGAAACCACTTTTGCACTTGTATTAGTGTGGAAAAACCACTTTTCGCACTTGTGTTAGTGTTGAAAAACCACTTTTCGCACTTGTGTTGGTGCAGGAAACCACTTTTGCACTTGTATTAGTGTGGAAAAAACACTTTTTGCACTTGTGATAGTGTTGAAAAACCACTTTTCGCACTTGTGTTAGTGTTGAAAAACCACTTTTCGCACCTGTGTTGGTGCAGGAAACCACATTTGCACTTGTATTAGTGTGGAAAAAACACTTTTCGCACTTGTGTTAGTGTTGAAAAACCACTTTTCGCACTTGTGTTAGTGTTGAAAAACGACTTTTCGCACTTGTGTTGGTGCAGGAAACCACTTTTGCACTTGTATTAGTGTGGAAAAACCACTTTTCGCACTTGTGTTAGTGTTGAAAAACCACTTTTCGCACTTGTGTTGGTGCAGGAAACCACTTTTGCACTTGTATTAGTGTGGAAAAAACACTTTTTGCACTTGTGATAGTGTTGAAAAACGACTTTTCGTACTTGTGTTAGTGTTGAAAAACCACTTTCCGCACTTGTGTTAGTGTTGAAAAACCACTTTTCGCACTTGTGTTAGTGTTGAAAAACGACTTTTCGCACTTGTGTTGGTGCAGGAAACCACTTTTGCACTTGTATTAGTGTGGAAAAAACCACTTTTCGCACTTGTGTTAGTGTTGAAAAACCACTTTTCGCACTTGTGTTGGTGCAGGAAACCACTTTTGCACTTGTATTAGTGTGGAAAAAACACTTTTTGCACTTGTGATAGTGTTGAAAAACGACTTTTCGTACTTGTGTTAGTGTTGAAAAACCACTTTCCGCACTTGTGTTAGTGTTGAAAAACCACTTTTCGCACTTGTGTTGGTGCAGGAAACCACTTTTGCACTTGTATTAGTGTGGAAAAAACACTTTTCGCACTTGTGTTAGTGTTGAAAAAACACTTTTTGCACTTGTGATAGTGTTGAAAAACGACTTTTCGTACTTGTGTTAGTGTTGAAAAACCACTTTCCGCACTTGTGTTAGTGTTGAAAAACCACTTTTCGCACTTGTGTTAGTGTGGAAAAACCACTTTTCGCACTTGTGTTGGTGCAGGAAACCACTTTTGCACTTGTATTAGTGTGGAAAAAACACTTTTTGCACTTGTGATAGTGTTGAAAAACCACTTTTCGCACTTGTGTTAGTGTTGAAAAACCACTTTTCGCACTTGTGTTGGTGCAGGAAACCACTTTTGCACTTGTATTAGTGTGGAAAAAACACTTTTCGCACTTGTGTTAGTGTTGAAAAACCACTTTTCGCACTTGTGTTAGTGTTGAAAAACGACTTTTCGCACTTGTGTTGGTGCAGGAAACCACTTTTGCACTTGTATTAGTGTGGAAAAACCACTTTTCGCACTTGTGTTAGTGTTGAAAAACCACTTTTCGCACTTGTGTTAGTGCTGAAAAACCACTTTTCGAACTTGTGTTAGTGCAGGAAATCACTTTTGCACTTGTATTAGTGTGGAAAAAACACTTTTTGCACTTGTGATAGTGTTGAAAAACCACTTTTCGCACTTGTATTAGTGTGGAAAAACCACTTTTCGCACTTGTGTTAGTGTTGAAAAACCACTTTTTGCACTTGTGTTAGTGTTGAAAAACCACTTTTCGCACTTGTGTTGGTGCAGGAAACCACTTTTTCACTTGTATTAGTGTGGAAAAAAACACTTTTTGCACTTGTGATAGTGTTGAAAAACCACTTTTCGCACTTGTGTTCGTGTTGAAAAACCACTTTTCGCACTTGTGTTGGTGCAGGAAACCACTTTTGCACTTGTATTAGTGTGGAAAAAACACTTTTTTCACTTGTGATAGTGTTGAAAAACCACTTTTGGCACTTGTGTTAGTGTTGAAAAACCACTTTTCGCACTTGTGTTAGTGTGGAAAAACCACTTTTCGCACTTGTGTTGGTGCAGGAAACCACTTTTGCACTTGTATTAGTGTGGAAAAACCACTTTTCGCACTTGTGTTAGTGTTGAAAAACCACTTTTCGCACTTGTGTGGGTGCAGGAAACCACTTTTGCGCTTGTATTAGTGTGGAAAAAACACTTTTTGCACTTGTGATAGTGTTGAAAAACGACTTTTCGCACTTGTGCTAGTGTTGAAAAACCACTTTCCGCACTTGTGTTAGTGTTGAAAAACCACTTTTCGCACTTGTGTTGGTGCAGGAAACCACTTTTGCACTTGTATTAGTGTGGAAAAAACACTTTTTACACTTGTGATAGTGTTGAAAAACCACTTTTCGCACTTGTGTTAGTGTTGAAAAACCACTTTTCGCACTTGTGTTGGTGCAGGAAACCACTTTTGCACTTGTATTAGTGTGGAAAAAACACTTTTTGCACTTGTGATAGTGTTGAAAAACCACTTTTCGCACTTGTGTCAGTGTTGAAAAACCACTTTTCGCACTTGTGTTGGTGCAGGAAACCACTTTTGCACTTGTATTAGTGTGGAAAAACACTTTTTGCACTTGTGATAGTGTTGAAAAACCACTTTTCGCACTTGTGTTAGTGTTGAAAAACCACTTTCCGCACTTGTGTTAGTGTTGAAAAACCACTTGTCGCACTTGTGTTGGTGCAGGAAACCACTTTTGCACTTGTATTAGTGTGGAAAAAACCCTTTTTGCACTTGTGATAGTGTGGAAAAACCACTTTTCGCACTTGTGTTAGTGTTGAAAAACCACTTTTCGCACTTGTGTTGGTGCAGGAAACCACTTTTGCACTTGTATTAGTGTGGAAAAAACACTTTTTGCACTTGTGATAGTGTTGAAAAACCACTTTTCGCACTTGTGTTAGTGTTGAAAAACCACTTTCCGCACTTGTGTTAGTGTTGAAAAACCACTTTTCGCACTTGTGTTGGTGCAGGAAACCACTTTTGCACTTGTATTAGTGTGGAAAAAACACTTTTTGCACTTGTGATAGTGTTGAATAACCACTTTTCGCACTTGTGTTAGTGTTGAAAAACCACTTTTCGCACTTGTGTTGGTGCAGGAAACCACATTTGCACTTGTATTCGTGTGGAAAAAACACTTTTCGCACTTGTGTTAGTGTTGAAAAACCACTTTTCGCACTTGTGTTAGTGTTGAAAAACGACTTTTCGCACTTGTGTTGGTGCAGGAAACCACTTTTGCACTTGTATTAGTGTGGAAAAACCACTTTTCGCACTTGTGTTAGTGTTGAAAAACCACTTTTCGCACTTGTGTTGGTGCAGGAAACCACTTTTGCACTTGTATTAGTGTGGAAAAAACACTTTTTGCACTTGTGATAGTGTTGAAAAACGACTTTTCGTACTTGTGTTAGTGTTGAAAAACCACTTTCCGCACTTGTGTTAGTGTTGAAAAACCACTTTTCGCACTTGTGTTAGTGTGGAAAAACCACTTTTCGCACTTGTGTTGGTGCAGGAAACCACTTTTGCACTTGTATTAGTGTGGAAAAACCACTTTTCGCACTTGTGTTAGTGTTGAAAAACCACTTTTCGCACTTGTGTGGGTGCAGGAAACCACTTTTGCGCTTGTATTAGTGTGGAAAAAACACTTTTTGCACTTGTGATAGTGTTGAAAAACGACTTTTCGCACTTGTGCTAGTGTTGAAAAACCACTTTCCGCACTTGTGTTAGTGTTGAAAAACCACTTTTCGCACTTGTGTTGGTGCAGGAAACCACTTTTGCACTTGTATTAGTGTGGAAAAAACACTTTTTACACTTGTGATAGTGTTGAAAAACCACTTTTCGCACTTGTGTTATTGTTGAAAAACCACTTTTCGCACTTGTGTTGGTGCAGGAAACCACTTTTGCACTTGTATTAGTGTGGAAAAAACACTTTTTGCACTTGTGATAGTGTTGAAAAACCACTTTTCGCACTTGTGTCAGTGTTGAAAAACCACTTTTCGCACTTGTGTTGGTGCAGGAAACCACTTTTGCACTTGTATTAGTGTGGAAAAACACTTTTTGCACTTGTGATAGTGTTGAAAAACCACTTTTCGCACTTGTGTTAGTGTTGAAAAACCACTTTCCGCACTTGTGTTAGTGTTGAAAAACCACTTTTCGCACTTGTGTTGGTGCAGGAAACCACTTTTGCACTTGTATTAGTGTGGAAAAAACACTTTTTGCACTTGTGATAGTGTGGAAAAACCACTTTTCGCACTTGTGTTAGTGTTGAAAAACCACTTTTCGCACTTGTGTTGGTGCAGGAAACCACTTTTGCACTTGTATTAGTGTGGAAAAAACACTTTTTGCACTTGTGATAGTGTTGAAAAACCACTTTTCGCACTTGTGTTAGTGTTGAAAAACCACTTTCCGCACTTGTGTTAGTGTTGAAAAACCACTTTTCGCACTTGTGTTGGTGCAGGAAACCACTTTTGCACTTGTATTAGTGTGGAAAAAACACTTTTTGCACTTGTGATAGTGTTGAAAAACCACTTTTCGCACTTGTGTTAGTGTTGAAAAACCACTTTTCGCACTTGTGTTGGTGCAGGAAACCACTTTTGCACTTGTATTAGTGTGGAAAAAACACTTTTCGCACTTGTGTTAGTGTTGAAAAACCACTTTTCGCACTTGTGTTAGTGTTGAAAAACGACTTTTCGCACTTGTGTTGGTGCAGGAAACCACTTTTGCACTTGTATTAGTGTGGAAAAACCACTTTTCGCACTTGTGTTAGTGTTGAAAAACCACTTTTCGCACTTGTGTTAGTGTTGAAAAACCACTTTTCGAACTTGTGTTAGTGCAGGAAATCACTTTTGCACTTGTATTAGTGTGGAAAAAACACTTTTTGCACTTGTGATAGTGTTGAAAAACCACTTTTCGCACTTGTATTAGTGTGGAAAAACCACTTTTCGCACTTGTGTTAGTGTTGAAAAACCACTTTTCGCACTTGTGTTAGTGTTGAAAAACCACTTTTCGCACTTGTGTTGGTGCAGGAAACCACTTTTTCACTTGTATTAGTGTGGAAAAAAACACTTTTTGCACTTGTGATAGTGTTGAAAAACCACTTTTCGCACTTGTGTTAGTGTTGAAAAACCACTTTTCGCACTTGTGTTGGTGCAGGAAACCACTTTTGCACTTGTATTAGTGTGGAAAAAACACTTTTTTCACTTGTGATAGTGTTGAAAAACCACTTTTGGCACTTGTGTTAGTGTTGAAAAACCACTTTTCGCACTTGTGTTAGTGTGGAAAAACCACTTTTCGCACTTGTGTTGGTGCAGGAAACCACTTTTGCACTTGTATTAGTGTGGAAAAACCACTTTTCGCACTTGTGTTAGTGTTGAAAAACCACTTTTCGCACTTGTGTGGGTGCAGGAAACCACTTTTGCGCTTGTATTAGTGTGGAAAAAACACTTTTTGCACTTGTGATAGTGTTGAAAAACGACTTTTCGCACTTGTGCTAGTGTTGAAAAACCACTTTCCGCACTTGTGTTAGTGTTGAAAAACCACTTTTCGCACTTGTGTTGGTGCAGGAAACCACTTTTGCACTTGTATTAGTGTGGAAAAAACACTTTTTACACTTGTGATAGTGTTGAAAAACCACTTTTCGCACTTGTGTTAGTGTTGAAAAACCACTTTTCGCACTTGTGTTGGTGCAGGAAACCACTTTTGCACTTGTATTAGTGTGGAAAAAACACTTTTTGCACTTGTGATAGTGTTGAAAAACCACTTTTCGCACTTGTGTCAGTGTTGAAAAACCACTTTTCGCACTTGTGTTGGTGCAGGAAACCACTTTTGCACTTGTATTAGTGTGGAAAAACACTTTTTGCACTTGTGATAGTGTTGAAAAACCACTTTTCGCACTTGTGTTAGTGTTGAAAAACCACTTTCCGCACTTGTGTTAGTGTTGAAAAACCACTTGTCGCACTTGTGTTGGTGCAGGAAACCACTTTTGCACTTGTATTAGTGTGGAAAAAACCCTTTTTGCACTTGTGATAGTGTGGAAAAACCACTTTTCGCACTTGTGTTAGTGTTGAAAAACCACTTTTCGCACTTGTGTTGGTGCAGGAAACCACTTTTGCACTTGTATTAGTGTGGAAAAAACACTTTTTGCACTTGTGATAGTGTTGAAAAACCACTTTTCGCACTTGTGTTAGTGTTGAAAAACCACTTTCCGCACTTGTGTTAGTGTTCAAAAACCACTTTTCGCACTTGTGTTGGTGCAGGAAACCACTTTTGCACTTGTATTAGTGTGGAAAAAACACTTTTTGCACTTGTGATAGTGTTGAAAAACCACTTTTCGCACTTGTGTTAGTGTTGAAAAACCACTTTTCGCACTTGTGTTGGTGCAGGAAACCACATTTGCACTTGTATTAGTGTGGAAAAAACACTTTTCGCACTTGTGTTAGTGTTGAAAAACCACTTTTCGCACTTGTGTTAGTGTTGAAAAACGACTTTTCGCACTTGTGTTGGTGCAGGAAACCACTTTTGCACTTGTATTAGTGTGGAAAAACCACTTTTCGCACTTGTGTTAGTGTTGAAAAACCACTTTTCGCACTTGTGTTAGTGTTGAAAAACCACTTTTCGAACTTGTGTTAGTGCAGGAAACCACTTTTGCACTTGTATTAGTGTGGAAAAAACACTTTTTGCACTTGTGATAGTGTTGAAAAACCACTTTTCGCACTTGTGTTAGTGTTGAAAAACCACTTTTCGCACTTGTGTTGGTGCAGGAAACCACTTTTGCACTTGTATTAGTGTGGAAAAACCACTTTTCGCACTTGTGTTAGTGTTGAAAAACCACTTTTCGCACTTGTGTTAGTGTTGAAAAACCACTTTTCGCACTTGTGTTGGTGCAGGAAACCACTTTTGCACTTGTATTAGTGTGGAAAAACTACTTTTCGCACTTGTGTTAGTATTGAAAAACCACTTTTCGCACTTGTGTTAGTGTTGAAAAACCACTTTTCGCACTTGTGTTGGTGCAGGAAACCACTTTTGCACTTGTATTAGTGTGGAAAAACCACTTTTCGCACTTGTGTTAGTGTTGAAAAACCACTTTTCGCACTTGTGTTAGTGTTGAAAAACCACTTTTCGAACTTGTGTTAGTGCAGGAAACCTCTTTTGCACTTGTATTAGTGTGGAAAAAACACTTTTTGCACTTGTGATAGTGTTGAAAAACCACTTTTCGCACTTGTGTTAGTGTTGAAAAACCACTTTTCGAACTTGTGTTAGTGCAGGAAACCACTTTTGCACTTGTATTAGTGTGGAAAAAACACTTTTTGCACTTGTGATAGTGTTGAAAAACCACTTTTCGCACTTGTATTAGTGTGGAAAAACCACTTTTCGCACTTGTGTTAGTGTTGAAAAACCACTTTTCGCACTTGTGTTAGTGTTGAAAAACCACTTTTCGCACTTGTGTTGGTGCAGGAAACCACTTTTTCACTTGTATTAGTGTGGAAAAAACACTTTTTGCACTTGTGATAGTGTTGAAAAACCACTTTTCGCACTTGTGTTAATGTTGAAAAACCACTTTTCGCACTTGTGTTGGTGCAGGAAACCACTTTTGCACTTGTATTAGTGTGGAAAAAACACTTTTTTCACTTGTGATAGTGTTGAAAAACCACTTTTGGCACTTGTGTTAGTGTTGAAAAACCACTTTTCGCACTTGTGTTAGTGTTGAAAAACCACTTTTCGCACTTGTGTTGGTGCAGGAAACCACTTTTGCACTTGTATTAGTGTGGAAAAACCACTTTTCGCACTTGTGTTAGTGTTGAAAAACCACTTTTCGCACTTGTGTGGGTGCAGGAAACCACTTTTGCGCTTGTATTAGTGTGGAAAAAACACTTTTTGCACTTGTGATAGTGTTGAAAAACGACTTTTCGCACTTGTGCTAGTGTTGAAAAAACACTTTCCGCACTTGTGTTAGTGTTGAAAAACCACTTTTCGCACTTGTGTTGGTGCAGGAAACCACTTTTGCACTTGTATTAGTGTGGAAAAAACACTTTTTGCACTTGTGATAGTGTTGAAAAACCACTTTTCGCACTTGTGTTAGTGTTGAAAAACCACTTTTCGCACTTGTGTTGGTGCAGGAAACCACTTTTGCACTTGTATTAGTGTGGAAAAACCACTTTTCGCACTTGTGTTAGTGTTGAAAAACCACTTTTCACACTTGTGTTCGTGTTGAAAAACCACTTTTCGCACTTGTGTTGGTGCCGGAAACCACTTTTGCACTTTTTTAGTGTGGAAAAAACACTTTTTGCACTTGTGATAGTGTTGAAAAACCACTATTCGCACTTGTGTTAGTTAGTGTTGAAAAACCACTTTTCGCACTTGTGTTGGTGCAGGAAACCACTTTTGCACTTGTATTAGTGTGGAAAAAACACTTTTTGCACTTGTGATAGTGTTGAAAAACCACTTTTGGCACTTGTGTTAGTATTGAAAAACCACTTTTCGCACTTGTGTTGGTGCAGGAAACCACTTTTGCACTTGTATTAGTGTGGAAAACCCACTTTTTGCACTTATATTAGTGTTGAAAAACCACTTTTCGCACTTCTGTTAGTGTTGAAAAACCACTTTTCGCACTTGTGTTGGTGCAGGAAACCACTTTTGCACTTGTATTAGTGTGGAAAAAACACTTTTTGCACTTGTGATAGTGTTGAAAAACGACTTTTCGTACTTGTGTTAGTGTTGAAAAACCACTTTCCGCACTTGTGTTAGTGTTGAAAAACCACTTTTCGCACTTGTGTTGGTGCAGGAAACCACTTTTGCACTTGTATTAGTGTGGAAAAACCACTTTTCGCACTTGTGTTAGTGTTGAAAAACCACTTTTCGCACTTGTGTTAGTGTTGAAAAACCACTTTTCGCACTTGTGTTGGTGCAGGAAACCACTTTTGCACTTGTATTAGTGTGGAAAAAACACTTTTTGCACTTGTGATAGTGTTGAAAAACCACTTTTCGCACTTGTGTTAGTGTTGAAAAACCACTTTTCGCACTTGTGTTGGTGCGGGAAACCACTTTTGCACTTGTATTAGTGTGGAAAAACACTTTTTGCACTTGTGATAGTGTTGAAAAACCACTTTTCGCACTTGTGTTAGTGTTGAAAAACCACTTTCCGCACTTGTGTTAGTGTTGAAAAACCACTTTTCGCTCTTGTGTTGGTGCAGGAAACCACTTTTGCACTTGTATTAGTGTGGAAAAAACACTTTTTGCACTTGTGATAGTGTTGAAAAACCACTTTTCGCACTTGTGTTGGTGCAGGAAACCACTTTTGCACGTGTATTAGTGTGGAAAAAACACTTTTTGCACTTGTGATAGTGTTGAAAAACCACTTTTCGCACTTGTGTTAGTGTTGAAAAACCACTTTCCGCACTTGTGTTAGTGTTGAAAAACCACTTTTCGCACTTGTGTTGGTGCAGGAAACCACTTTTGCACTTGTATTAGTGTGGAAAAACACTTTTTGCACTTGTGATAGTGTTGAAAAACCACTTTTCGCACTTGTGTTAGTGTTGAAAAACCACTTTTCGCACTTGTGTTGGTGCAGGAAACCACTTTTGCACTTGTATTAGTGTGGAAAAAACACTTTTTGCACTTGTGATAGTGTTGAAAAACCACTTTTGGCACTTGTGTTAGTTTTGAAAAACCACTTTTTGCACTTGTGTTGGTGCAGGAAACCACTTTTGCACTTGTATTAGTGTGGAAAACCCACTTTTTGCACTTATATTAGTGTTGAAAAACCACTTTTCGCACTTGTGTTAGTGTTGAAAAACCACTTTTCGCACTTGTGTTGGTGCAGGAAACCACTTTTGCACTTGTATTAGTGTGGAAAAAACACTTTTTGCACTTGTGATAGTGTTGAAAAACGACTTTTCGTACTTGTGTTAGTGTTGAAAAACCACTTTCCGCACTTGTGTTAGTGTTGAAAAACCACTTTTCGCACTTGTGTTGGTGCAGGAAACCACTTTTGCACTTGTATTAGTGTGGAAAAACCACTTTTCGCACTTGTGTTAGTGTTGAAAAACCACTTTTCGCACTTGTGTTAGTGTTGAAAAACCACTTTTCGCACTTGTGTTGGTGCAGGAAACCACTTTTGCACTTGTATTAGTGTGGAAAAAACACTTTTTGCACTTGTGATAGTGTTGAAAAACCACTTTTCGCACTTGTGTTGGTGCAGGAAACCACTTTGCACTTGTATTAGTGTGGAAAAACACTTTTTGCACTTGTGATAGTGTTGAAAAACCACTTTTCGCACTTGTGTTAGTGTTGAAAAACCACTTTCCGCACTTGTGTTAGTGTTGAAAAACCACTTTTCGCACTTGTGTTGGTGCAGGAAACCACTTTTTGCACTTGTATTAGTGTGGAAAAAACACTTTTTGCACTTGTGATAGTGTTGAAAAACCCCTTTTCGCACTTGTGTTAGTGTTGAAAAACCACTTTTCGCACTTGTGTTGGTGCAGGAAACCACTTTTGCACTTGTATTAGTGTGGAAAAAACACTTTTTGCACTTGTGATAGTGTTGAAAAACCACTTTTCGCACTTGTGTTAGTGTTGAAAAACCACTTTTCGCACTTGTGTTAGTGTTGAAAAACCACTTTTCGCACTTGTGTTAGTGTTGAAAAACCAATTTTCGCACTTGTGTTGGTGCAGGAAACCACTTTTGCACTTGTATTATTGTGGAAAAAACACTTTTCGCACTTGTGTTAGTGTTGAAAAACCACTTTTCGCACTTGTGTTGGTGCAGGAAACCACTTTTGCACTTGTATTAGTGTGGAAAAAACACTTTTTGCACTTGTGATAGTGTTGAAAAACCACTTTTCGCACTTGTGTTAGTGTTGAAAAACCACTTTTCGCACTTGTGTTAGTGTTGAAAAACCACTTTTCGCACTTGTGTTGGTGCAGGAAACCACTTTTGCACTTGTATTAGTGTGGAAAAAACACTTTTTGCACCTGTGATAGTGTTGAAAAACCACTTTTGGCACTTGTGTTAGTATTGAAAAACCACTTTTCGCACTTGTGTTGGTGCAGGAAACCACTTTTGCACTTGTATTAGTGTGGAAAACCCACTTTTTGCACTTGTATTAGTGTTGAAAAACCACTTTTCGCACTTGTGTTAGTGTTGAAAAACCACTTTTCGCACTTGTGTTGGTGCAGGAAACCACTTTCGCACTTGTATTAGTGTGGAAAAAACACTTTTTGCACTTGTGATAGTGTTGAAAAACGACTTTTCGTACTTGTGTTAGTGTTGAAAAACCACTTTCCGCACTTGTGTTAGTGTTGAAAAACCACTTTTCGCACTTGTGTTGGTGCAGGAAACCACTTTTGCACTTGTATTAGTGTGGAAAAACCACTTTTCGCACTTGTGTTAGTGTTGAAAAACCACTTTTCGCACTTGTGTTAGTGTTGAAAAACCACTTTTCGCAATTGTGTTGGTGCAGCAAACCACTTTTGCACTTGTATTAGTGTGGAAAAACCACTTTTCGCACTTGTGTTAGTGTTGAAAAACCACTTTTCGCACTTGTGTTAGTGTTGAAAAACCACTTTTCGCACTTGTGTTGGTGCAGGAAACCACTTTTGCACTTGTATTAATGTGGAAAAACACTTTTCGCACTTGTGATAGTGTTGAAAAACCACTTTTCGCACTTGTGTCAGTGTTGAAAAAACCACTTTTCGCACTTGTGTTGGTGCAGGAAACCACTTTTGCACTTGTATTAGTGTGGAAAAACACTTTTTGCACTTGTGATAGTGTTGAAAAACCACTTTTCGCACTTGTGTTAGTGTTGAAAAACCACTTTCCGCACTTGTGTTAGTGTTGAAAACCACTTTTCGCACTTGTGTTGGTGCAGGAAACCACTTTTGCACTTGTATTAGTGTGGAAAAAACACTTTTTGCACTTGTGATAGTGTTGAAAAACCACTTTTCGCACTTGTGTTAGTGTTGAAAAACCACTTTCGCACTTGTGTTGGTGCAGGAAACCACTTTTGCACTTGTATTAGTGTGGAAAAAACACTTTTGCACTTGTGATAGTGTTGAAAAAACACTTTTCGCACTTGTGTTAGTGTTGAAAAACCACTTTCCGCACTTGTGTTAGTGTTGAGAAAACCACTTTTTGCACTTGTGTTGGTGCAGGAAACCACTTTTGCACTTGTATTAGTGTGAAAAAACACTTTTTGCACTTGTGATAGTGTTGAAAAACCACTTTTCGCACTTGTGTTAGTGTTGAAAAACCACTTTTCGCACTTGTGTTGGTGCAGGAAACCACTTTTGCACTTGTATTAGTGTGGAAAAAACACTTTTTTCACTTGTGATAGTGTTGAAAAACCACTTTTGGCACTTGTGTTAGTGTTGAAAAACCACTTTTCGCACTTGTGTTAGTGTGGAAAAACCACTTTTCGCACTTGTGTTGGTGCAGGAAACCACTTTTGCACTTGTATTAGTGTGGAAAAACCACTTTTCGCACTTGTGTTAGTGTTGAAAAACCACTTTTCGCACTTGTGTGGGTGCAGGAAACCACTTTTGCGCTTGTATTAGTGTGGAAAAAACACTTTTTGCACTTGTGATAGTGTTGAAAAACGACTTTCGCACTTGTGCTAGTTTTGAAAAAACCACTTTCCGCACTTGTGTTAGTGTTGAAAAACCACTTTTCGCACTTGTGTTGGTGCAGGAAACCGACTTTTGCACTTGTATTAGTGTGGAAAAAACACTTTTTACACTTGTGATAGTGTTGAAAAACCACTTTTCGCACTTGTGTTAGTGTTGAAAAACCACTTTTCGCACTTGTGTTCGTGCAGGAAACCACTTTTGCACTTGTATTAGTGTGGGAAAACCACTTTTCGCACTTGTGTTAGTGTTGAAAAACCACTTTTCGCACTTGTGTTAGTGTTGAAAAACCACTTTTCGCACTTGTGTTGGTGCAGGAAAACCACTTTTGCACTTGTATTAGTGTGGAAAAAACACTTTTCGCACTTGTGATAGTGTTGAAAAAACCACTTTTCGCACTTGTGTCAGTGTTGAAAAACCACTTTTCGCACTTGTGTTGGTGCAGGAAACCACTTTTGCACTTGTATTAGTGTGGAAAAACACTTTTTGCACTTGTGATAGTGTTGAAAAACCACTTTTCGCACTTGTGTTAGTGTTGAAAAACCACTTTCCGCACTTGTGTTAGTGTTGAAAAACCACTTTTCGCACTTGTGTTGGTGCAGGAAACCACTTTTGCACTTGTATTAGTGTGGAAAAAACACTTTTTGCACTTGTGATAGTGTTGAAAAACCACTTTTCGCACTTGTGTTAGTGTTGAAAAACCACTTTTCGCACTTGTGTTGGTGCAGGAAACCACTTTTGCACTTGTATTAGTGTGGAAAAAACACTTTTTGCACTTGTGATAGTGTTGAAAAACCACTTTTCGCACTTGTGTTAGTGTTGAAAAACCACTTTCCGCACTTGTGTTAGTGTTGAAAAACCACTTTCGCACTTGTGTTGGTGCAGGAAACCACTTTTGCACTTGTATTAGTGTGGAAAAAACACTTTTTGCACTTGTGATAGTGTTGAAAAACCACTTTTCGCACTTGTGTTAGTGTTGAAAAACCACTTTTCGCACTTGTGTTGGTGCAGGAAACCACTTTTGCACTTGTATTAGTGTGGAAAAAACACTTTTTTCACTTGTGATAGTGTTGAAAAACCACTTTTGGCACTTGTGTTAGTGTTGAAAAACCACTTTTCGCACTTGTGTTAGTGTGGAAAAACCACTTTTCGCACTTGTGTTGGTGCAGTAAACCACTTTTGCACTTGTATTAGTGTGGAAAAACCACTTTTCACACTTGTGTTAGTGTTGAAAAACCACTTTTCGCACTTGTGTGGGTGCAGGAAACCACTTTTGCGCTTGTATTAGTGTGGAAAAAACACTTTTTGCACTTGTGATAGTGTTGAAAACGACTTTTCGCACTTGTGCTCGTGTTGAAAACCACTTTCCGCACTTGTGTTAGTGTTGAAAAACCACTTTTCGCACTTGTGTTGGTGCAGGAAACCACTTTTGCACTTGTATTAGTGTGGAAAAAACACTTTTTACACTTGTGATAGTGTGAAAAACCACTTTTCGCACTTGTGTTAGTGTTGAAAAACACTTTTCGCACTTGTGTTGGTGCAGGAAACCACTTTTGCACTTGTATTAGTGTGGAAAAAACACTTTTTGCACTTGTGATAGTGTTGGAAAACCCACTTTTCGCACTTGTGTCAGTGTTGAAAAACCACTTTTCGCACTTGTGTTGGTGCAGGAAACCACTTTTGCACTTGTATTAGTGTGGAAAAATACTTTTTGCACTTGTGATGATGTTGAAAAACCACTTTTCGCACTTGTGTTAGTGTTGAAAAACCACTTTCCGCACTTGTGTTAGTGTTGAAAAACCACTTTTCGCACTTGTGTTGATGCAGGAAACCACTTTTTGCACTTGTATTAGTGTGAAAAAACACTTTTTGCACTTGTGATAGTGTGGAAAAACCACTTTTCGCACTTGTGTTAGTGTTGAAAACCACTTTTCGCACTTGTGTTGGTGCAGGAAACCACTTTTGCACTTGTATTAGTGTGGAAAAAACACTTTTTGCACTTGTGAATAATGTTGAAAAACCACTTTTCGCACTTGTGTTAGTGTTGAAAAACCACTTTCCGCACTTGTGTTAGTGTTGAAAAACCACTTTTCGCACTTGTGTTGGTGCAGGAAACCACTTTTGCACTTGTATTAGTGTGGAAAAAAACACTTTTCGCACTTGTGTTAGTGTTGAAAAACCACTTTCCGCACTTGTGTTAGTGTTGAAAAACCACTTTTCGCACTCTGTGTTTGGTGCAGGAAACCACTTTTGCACTTGTATTAGTGTGGAAAAAACACTTTTCGCACTTGTGTTAGTGTTGAAAAACCACTTTTCGCACTTGTGTTAG
>NW_027619199.1:0-49901 GCF_964187855.1 Myxine glutinosa
GAGGGTAAAGCAACCCCCACTCTCCCCCGTGTGCGCGCGACCCACTCCCCCGTGTGCGCGCGACCCACTCCCCGTGTGCGCGCGACCCACTCCCCGTGTGCGCGCGACCCACTCCCCCGTGTGCGCGCGACCCACTCCCCCGTGTGCGCGCGACCCCTCCCCCGTTGTGCGCGCGACCCACTCCCCCGTGTGCGCGCGACCCACTCCCCGTGTGCGCGCGACCCACTCCCCCGGTGCGCGCGACCCACTCCCCCGTGTGCGCGCGACCCACTCCCCCGTGTGCGCGCGACCCACTCCCCCGTGTGCGCGCGACACACTCCCACCGTGTGCGCGCGGACCCACTCCCCCGTGTGCGCGTGACCCACTCCCCCGTGTCGTGCGCGACCCACTCCCCGTGTGTGCGTGACCCACTCCCCCGTGTGTGCGCGACCCACTCCCCCGTGTGCGCGACCCACTCCCCCGTGTGCGCGACCCACTCCCCCGTGTGTGCGCGACCCACTCCCCCGAGTGTGCGCGACCCACTCCCCCGTGTGTGCGCGACCCACTCCCCCGTGTGTGCGCGACCCACTCCCCTTGTGTGCGCGACCCACTCCCCCGTGTGTGCGCGACCCACTCCCCCGTGTGTGCGCGACCCACTCCCCCGTGTGTGCGCGACCCACTCCCCCGTGTGTGTGCGACCCACTCTCCCCCCATGTGTGACCCATTCCCGTCGGTGCAGTGTGCGTGATGTGTGCATGATGTGTCGCGATGTGGGAGGGTGGGGGCGGTGAGGGAGAGGGATTTGAGCTTCTTGGTCACATTTTACATGATATTTAATAACACATTTCAAACTGTATTTCCCATGTGCACGCACATGCATTCACATGTTATCAGAAGTAAATAAATTATGTAGATTACATCATTTGTGGATCTGACAAATTGCAAGTAACTATTTTGTAAAACTGAATGTGCAGGTGCAGCATCTGACTCAATATGTCCAAATGTCACACACGTCCATGCCCGTGGGATTCCCACGGGTGACCCCACTAGAATATATATATATATATAATTATATATATATATATATA
This sequence comes from Myxine glutinosa, assembly GCF_964187855.1. Lineage (NCBI taxonomy): Eukaryota > Metazoa > Chordata > Myxini > Myxiniformes > Myxinidae > Myxine > Myxine glutinosa. The sequence goes on from NW_027619199.1 coordinate 1,068, forward strand.
TATATATATTAGGCCGATGCTGTGTCTGTCTGTCAGTCCCTCCCTGAAACATGGAAATGCCAGAAGAGCCTCCCTCGAAGAGCCTACCGTCGCTTTTCTGATGGACCAATTAGTCGTCACGTCCCTTGCCCTTCTCATGCTTGTCTCACACACAATGACAGGCTTTGAAAGGCCACTCTATTTTGTGAAGGGGAGGAAGGTTCGTAGGCTTGAGGAAGGAGGTGGACAAATTTACCCGTGCGAAGGATGCTTTAACCACAGGGTTGCCCAGGGAAAAAACTAAATTGTAATACCTCTGCCACAACCACCAGGTGGCACTACACGGAACACTTTCACATAGAGAATTTACTCCCTCCCCCTTTTCAACCCCACGCCCCCGCCCCCCCCACGCACCACCTGCCCCACCCCACTCTCCCTATACCTCAGCATGTGGGAGTGGCCACATAACCTATGTTACACCTCGCACAAAGTTGTATTTTACCCCATATTTGGAGTTTGTAACTCAAAATATTTGGCCGTGCATAGGAACAAAGCCATGGAGAGAGAGAGAGAGAGAGAGAGAGAGAGAGAGAGAGAGAGAGAGAGAGAGAGAGAGAGAGGGAGGGAGTGAGAGGGAGAGAGAGAGAGAGAGAGAGAGGGAGGGAGAGGAAGAGAGAGGACAGAGAGGAAGAGAGAGGGGAGAGAGAGGGAGAGATGAGAGAGAGAGGGAGAGAGAGGGAGAGAGAGGGAGAGAGAGGGAGAGAGAGGGAGAGAGGGAGAGAGAGAGAGAGGGAGAGAGAGGGAGAGAGAGGGTGAGAGAGAGAGGTCGAGAGAGAGGAGAGGGAGAGAGAGGAGAGAGAGGGAGAGAGAGAGGGAGAGGGAGAGAGAGAGAGAGACAGAGAGAGAGAGAGAGAGAGAGATAATGATGTTTATATACAGAGTAAAGTTGCTTTACATTAATCCAAACCAACTGGAATTTGTTTTTCAATCAGACAAATTTTTTAACCGAGTTCTGTGTCGGCAACATACTGCTGCCTCGATCACATGCAGAATTTTTTGTTTTACTTTGCTATTAAGAAATAGATAACCTCCTATTTTGAGCTCTTTCAACCAGCACAAGAATAAAAGGCTTCCTTTTTTATATCGTGTATTTTATTAACCACGGGATTCTGCTAGTCCAGATATATAAGACTACAAAGCTAGATGGGATCGAAATTATTATAACTGAACACCTCAGCATCAGAGAAAATTGTAAAAACTTCAACATGTGGAGAAAAAAAAAATTGGCCATGTAATGATTGCTGTAGTTACCCTTATGGAATTTGATCACAGGCTCTGCATGAATGCGAACAAGCTGCAAGCAGGAACGATAGCCTTGCAATAGTTGAGCGAAGAGTCGTAGGAATGTAGCCCGGACTTCCTTGTCCTGCATGATAAAGTGAAATGTAAGGAGAAGGAAGAGGAGGAAGAAGAGGTGGGAGATGGGGAAAAGGGAGGAAATGGGGAAGGGGAGAGGAAGAGGAGCAGGGGAGAGGAAGAGGAGCAGGGGGAGAGAAGAGGAGCAGGAGGAGACGTGGAAGAAAGAAAAATAATGAAAGTGAGGAGCGGTTGGTGAGTGACAAAAGCATGCAAACACACACACGTGCAACGCATATGTATGCACGACACACACACACACACACACACACACACACACACACACACACACACACACACACACACACACACACACACACGGCAAACACACACGCATCGCATCACACACGCATCGCATCACACACGCACAATATCACACATCGCACATATCACACAAAACACAACACGATGTGAATGAGGTCGAACCAAACCTGCGCCCACTGTACTTCAGCAGAAACTAGTATGACCGACAACTAATGAAGCTGGAGTTACATTGCTATTCAGGAGCAGAGACCCAACCAGCTAGCTCTTGCCAAGGCAGACATTACTTATCAACGGTTTTGAATTGAGTGCTTGCTTGAGTGCTTAAAGAAACTTGGCGAGCGCTCTCCAAAAAAACTTGGTAACCGAACACACCCCACACTTGCTTACTCCAAGCTGCTTCAACTGGTTCACAGCGACACAGAAGACGAGGACTTTGTGGGATTTACGGAAGACGATTTACCGATATCTTAAATAGCTTTGGAATTAGATATAAATGTGTCGGTAAAATATGTGAAAAAACAAAAATTAAAGATGTTACAATTAAACTTGCAAAAAACTGCCTCTTTTTGTATCTCCTTGATCATTTAACTTGGTCCCCTGTGGTTGTCATGTGCCACATGGTGAAATACCCCATATAACCTGCAAATGGATATACTCCGCAGTTCGAATTTTTGGAACCAATTTAACGTGTAGCCAACGCATCATTTGCGTGAAAATACGGTAATTGAAATTTGGTTAAAAAAAAAAAAAAATCGAAAAATTAACAATTAAATAAAGGAAAAAATATTCTACAAAACGCAGACACCACACACACCAAGACTAAGCAATAATGCTCCCCCTCCCAGAATTATAACTATCAGGCAGAAAGCTAATGGCATTGGAGTTTTTGGGCCTCAATGGTTTAATTTGTCTGGAATTTCCTTTATGTTGGAAAACCATCAAATGCACTCTGACAGCAATTTGTTTCGTAATCAAGTAAGACAAGCAACATGCAAATCACAGGAGGTATGCCGTCTCGTAGTGCAACTTTACTGCACAGTAATGTTTGCTCTCACTCGGCAAACACAACCACTGCTACAGTCGCTGATGGGTTGCAAAGGTTAAAAATATGATGGGTTAAAAATAAAATGTCTTGCAGACCGGACTTTTCACCTTGAAATACTTTCACACTCTTTGGGGTGGGGGGGAGGGGGGAGAAGAAAATTTGGTTGACATTCAGGTGAAGCATGGCAAAGGCATCAACATACGTATCCTGAAATGGTTACATACCCAGCCAAAATATATTTTTCAAAAGTACAAAGTTGTGACTATATTAATGGGGAAATGTGCACAGTAGTGTGGGGGACTACCTTAGAATTCAGGATATCAAAAAGGTTAAGTTTAATTCATCTCTGTACTTTGGTGTTAGAGAATAAAGATCCATGTAAACATTGGACTACACTTGTACAAATGGTTCATTCAGGGTCCAAGTGAGCAGAGATCACATCGAGCAATGGAATTTTTTTAATACTTTAACCATCACAGGAGTATTTATGGCCTGGACTTTTCCCAAGCGATGCCACAACTGCAGACACCTACGCATGCACACCGCTAAATGCAATGCTTCAGACAGTAATTAAGCAGAAAGGAAAACTAATGTAATAAATCAACACGTCTGTCTAAAGGAATGTATTGCTCAGGAAAACGTCAGGCTTTTGTTTTTGCTTTTGGGGATGCCAATGAATTGGCAGAGTATGTCGTGGGGCATTAAACCCAGGAAAAAAAATGACCAAGTAGCAAGTCATGGTGCATAAAATACTAATCCAATGTATTTCACTGGAATAAAACATTTAAAAAACGGAGCTACAGGGTGCCTCAAAAAATGTCAACACTTATATGGGACTATATATCTCAGAAGTGTTAACATTTTTTGAAGCACCCTGTATTTCACTGGAAGTCCCTAGTATTGGTGTTCCAAACGCAATGCCAATATATTTACCAAAGAATAAACACTAAAATGTGTCAGGCACATGGTTTTCCCTGAGCAGCAAAATAACTAGGACATGCAAAGAAATTTCAGCAATTCAAACTCTAAAGTCAGCATCCACCATAAACTGCTGTTTTATAATATATATACATATATACGTTTATATAATTCATAATATATAAACGTGTGAGCTGCTTCTGCATTTGCGCCTCGCATATTCGCCGTAAATAATATATATATATTTTTTACAAATCAGGACTGGTCTCCTATATCCACTGCCGCTGATGTTAATTCAGCTTGGGAATTTTTTTTTTTTACAGAAACCTGCTCTCTCTTATGCACATATTCATCCCATCTCTTCAATTATCTTAACCATCCTCCCGTTCTTGGTACTCTGAATCCCGTAGTGAGGCAGTTGTTTTGAAACAACTTGCATTCTCCTCCTGGAAGGCAAATCCAACTGACTACAACCTCGGATCATTCCACAAAGCTCGCAGCAAGTGCATCTATTCTCTGGAGGGCCAAAAAACAACATCTGTCCAATCTCAAGAATGAGCTTTCAAACTTGTCTCCCTCTTCGAAAACCTAGTTGTGCCTCGTCAACGTGATGCCTTGTCAAGACGTGCACCCTCTGCCCTCTCCGTGCTTTGTCTTCCTCAGGTATCTGCAGGACGCAAGCGATCCACCAGCATCCCCCTCCTAGTGAAACTGCCTAAATCCAGAGCCATTGCTCACCACTCACTTATTCCTTTTTTCCCCACCTGTGGAACCACCTTCCACACTCTCTTCAATCTCTCAATCGGTCGTATCAAATCTTGATAGATAGTAGGTTGTAGACAGCAACCGCTCAGGGTAGTACTCCAGTCCTGACTTAAGAGTGTCAACGTGGTGCCCGGAAACATCTTGCACTCTCCGTGTCAGGATTCCTGGTGTTCCTTTCTGTCTCACTCAAATTATAATAGCTTTAATCTCTTTCTCGCAAACAAACACCATACACTTTTCTTCTCTATTATTGCAGGCCTAGCCTCGATGAGGGCCGTGCCTGGAGCCTCCAACATTTAAAAAAAAAAAAATCTCATTCTTTCCTCCAGGTCTTCAAGACAGCTGTTCACCACCATCTCAAGCCATCTCCCATCCAAATCATGATCTTTTCTCCACCTGTTAAACCACTCCCAAACATTTTGCTTATTGATTAGTCTTGTCTACCCTCTGTGTTCTCCCTAACCTTCATAGTTACCTGCATCGTTTATTTGTCTGTCTCCGTCTATTTTCTCCCTCCACCCTGCTGTTGGCGTTTCCCTTCTCTCCTGTTGTTCCCTTTGTTATGTTGTGTCATGATTTGGTCTGTCATAGCTCTTCCACGAGCCTAAACCATATCGTAAAAAAAAAAGTAAATTTTTTTTTAACCCATTCAACCAATGCACTTGCACTTTGAACCCGGATATTGACGGTGCATTGGCTGCATTTAGCATGTTTAGTTTCTCTCAAAAGATATACCCCTATTAAATGCAGCTCTATAAAATAAAGCAGGTGATGCAATATGAAATGTATATTCTCCAAGATGTAATTTAAATAGTACATCGTTAAACAATAATAAACATCAAAAGAAACAACCAGCTACTCAAGTCTCAAGGTGCCAAAAGTGCTTCCGGTAATCCGGTATCGAAATTGTAAATCCGTTTGACTTAGCTTTGTCTGTGCGTGAAGTTAAGCACTCAAGGCAACATCATGGTCAAAGATCGAGAAGATGAGCGTACTCGGTGTGTGTCGTTTTGGCATCGAGGACAAGGACAAGCAGATCATCTTGTTCTTCTCTCCTCTCACCATTCTTGTTGTACCAAACGAAGCGGGGAAAGACTGAATGAATGAATGATCGTTTTAAGGCCATTTTCCGCGCTGGAGCGGGGGTTAGCCTTGCGGGCCCCATGACAATCATGGTTCCCTGTTTGAGGCAATGTTTTTATGGCCGGATGCCCTTCCTGACGCCAACCCTCAGTCGCCTCTTACGACACGACACGCAGGGATACGGTGTACCTATTCCAAATCGGGGTACACACGGGGATCATTCATCCCAGCAAGCTGGTACTCAATTTGCCGACCTCGGAAGGATGACGGGCTGAGTCAACCCCCCCTGGCGTTAATTCAGCGATCGACCGGGATTCGAACCCAGGATCCCAGGATCCCAAGCCGGCACCCTAACCGCTAAGCCAACACCAGGCTTGAAGCGGGAAAGACTGTCGTATTTTTTTATTTATCACATTTTTGTCATGACATGGGATTGCTTAGCAGTTATCATTCGCGAAATTCCACATCAAAGGCGTTATTTGCCCCCGTTGGACTTAGTCCGAAACGGGGGATTATGGATTTGGTCTCATCCTTCCATCCGCAACCATATCTCGGAGATGTATGGATCGATTTTGTTCATAATTGGCACAAATACAATACATGAGAGTATACATATGCAGAAATTTTTGTTTTATCATCCGACCAAAGATGGTAGACTGCCAGCCTTTAACTCCGTACAACAAAATTACTAAAACCACGGCGGAGGCTAATAATACATTTATTTTATATAGCGCTTTTCAAGAAGCCCAAAGGCGCTTTGACAGAGTACAAAAAACAAGTGCAAAAAGACAAAAATCAATAGGTAAATAATCAAAGCAAAAGGAAGGAGAAGGAGAAGAGATAGTCAGGGGTTAAATGCTGTGGGTTAAATGTTGAATGCAGTGTTGAACAGGTGGGTCTTGAGTGATGTTTTGAATGTGGTGAGTGAGGAGGAGTCTCTGATGGTGTGAGGTAGTGAGTTCCAGAGGGTGGGAGCAGCGATGGAGAAGGCCCTGTCCCCCCAGGATCTGAATTTGGTCCGGATGGGGGGGGGGGGGGGGGGGTCAGGAGGTTGGTACCAGCAGAGTGGAGGTTGCGGGTGGGAGTGTGTCTGGACCTGGAGAGGAGGTCAGTCAGGTAGGATGGGGCCAGGTTATGGAGGGCTTTGTAGGGCAAGAGGAGGATATTGTACTGGATTCTCTGGGGGATGGGGAGCCAGTGAAGCTTATAAAGGACGGGGGTGATGTGGTCACGGGTCCGGGAATGGGTAAGTCGACGGGCAGCGGAGTTCTGAATGTATTGGAGTTTATTGGTGATTATTGAGGGTGAACCATAGAGGAGGCTGTTGCAGTAGTCCAGACGGGAGGTGATGAAGGCGTGGATGAGGGTTTCTGCAGCCGTGGAGGAGAGGGATGGACGGAGACGGGCGATGTTTTTCAGGTGAAAGAAGGCTGTCTTTGTGATCTGTTTAGTGTATTTGTCGAAGGAGAGGGTTTGGTCAAAGATGATGCCAGATTCTGGATGTGAGGGGAGGTGGACACTGGGAAACCGTCGATGTTGAGGGCAAAGTTATGGGTGGATTTGGTGAGCGTTTTTGAGCCAATGATGATTATTTCAGATTTATCATAGTTAAGTTTGAGGAAGTTGATTTGAAGCCAGGATTTTGTTTCAGTGATGCAGTTTGTCAGGATAGAGTGGGTGACGGTGGAGATGGACTTGGTGGAGATGAAAAGCTGGATGTCATCGGCGAAGCAGTGGAATTGGAGACCATGACGGCGGATTAAGTGACAAAGGGGGGACAAGTACAGGATGAACAGAAGGGCGCCAAGAACTGAACCATGGGGGACACCTTGTATTGGGGGAGGGGAGCAGTGGGGGATTTGCAGTTATTGATGGAGATGAACTGGTGTCTGTCAGAGAGGTATGATTTGATCCAAGAGAGGGCAGTGCCAGTAATGTTAAAGGTGGTTTCAAGTCGGGTGAGGAGGATGGTGTGATTGATGGTGTCAAAGGCGGTGCTGAGGTCGAGGAGGATGAGAATGTTGAGGTTGCCGGCGTCAGAGGAGAGGAGAAGGTCGTTGGTGATTTTGAGGAGAGCAGTTTCAGTACTGTGGTTGGAGCGGAATCTGGATTGGAATGTTTCATACAGGTTATTGGCAGAGAGGTGATGTTTGAGTTGAGTGGCTACAGCACGTTCCAAAACTTTTGACAGAAAGGGTAGGTTGGAGATGGGTCTGAAGTTGTTTATGGTGTCAGGGTTTAGTCCAGGTTTTTTCAGAATGGGGGTAACAGCAGCAATTTTGAGGGATGGTGGGACGATGCCTGTAGACAGGGAGGAGTTTATTGTTGCAGTGATAAGTGGAGAGAGAGCAGGAAGGGAGGCCTTGACAAAGCTGGAGGGGATGGGGTCAAGAGTGCAGGTGGCAGTTTTCATTCCTATGAGGAGTTCAGAGAGGTCGGTAGGGGAGACTGGGGAGAACTGAGACTGGGGTTGGCAGGATAAGGGCGGGCAGGTGGTTTGAGGGGGAGCAGGTGCGGTGGTGGTTAAGCTGTTGTAGATGTTGTCAATTTTGCTTTCGAAGAATGAAAGGAAGGAGATGCAGATTTCTACTGTGAATGACTGGGTGGTGGTGTTCAGGGGGCTGAGGAGTTTGTTTATTGTAGAGAAGAGTGCTTTTGGGTTTCCAGAGCCAGAGTGGATAATTTGAGAGTAGTAGGCAGAGCGGGCGCGGGAGAGGGCATCTTTGTAGTGCTGTAGGTGGTCCTTGTAGGCTTGGGAGTGAATTGTGAGCCCTGTTTTATTGCGGAGTCTTTCAAGTTGGCGAGCACGAGTTTTCATCAGGCGGAGTTCAGGGGTAAACCAGGGAGCAGAATGGGTGAAAGAAACCGATTTGGTTTTTATAGGCGCAAGCTGGTCAAGGCAGGAGGAGAGAGCGTGGTTGTAGTAGTCAGTGAGGTCAGAAGGGGTGTGGAGGTCAACGAAGGGAGAAGTGGACATTTATTCAGAGAGGGTGGATGAGAATGAGGTAGGTGAAAGAGCATTTAGCTTATGGAAGTTGATAGTGCGATAATGCCTTGGTGCTGGGGTGGGGATGTTGATGGTCATAGTGATGGCTACGTGGTCAGAGAGGGTGCGGTCGGAGCCAGAGAGATGGTGCAAAATTAATCCAGTAGAGCAGACAAGGTCCAGAATGTGCCCACGGTTATGGGTAGGAAAGTTGACATGTTGAGTGAGGTTAAAGCAGGTGAGTAAATCAGTGAAGTCAGTGGTTATTGTGGAGTCAGTGGAGTCCATGTGGATATTGAAATCACCGAGGAGGAGGATTGAGGGGGAGAGGGAACATAGCTGGGTCAGAAAGTAGGAGAAGTCAGACAGGAATGATGGGTGTGGTTTGGGAGGGCGGTAGACGACAGCCATGACTGACTGCGTGTGACCAGAGAGTTTAAAAGCCAGGTGTTCAAATGATGGAGCAGATGAGATGGAGATGAGGCTGGTCTTGATGCCCTGTCGGTGTATTATGGCAATTCCACCACCACGGCCCTCCGAGCGTGGTTTATTGATGTATGAATATCCATTGGGTGTAGTGAGGTTGAGTGAGAAGTAGTCCAGAGGTTGTTGCCAGGTTTCAGTGAGACAGAGAAAGTCCAGTTTAATATCCAGAATGTAGTCATTCAGGATGAGGCTTTTGTTGTTGAGGGACCGGGTATTGAACAGGGTGAGCTTCATGTTTGTTTGTACAGTGGGGATGAACTCAGGTGATTTAGCCAGGGTTTGCAGACAGGAGGTGCGATCGTGTGCGTTGCTGTGACCAGGTGCGCTGGGACGATGAGTGGGAGTGCGCTGAGCCGACCAGAGTACGGGAATGAAGTGACCTGTTTGTAAGTAAACAAACTTACGACCAGAGCCTCTATGAATATATCTGGGTCATCGCAGGAGTCCATGGTATTTGATTGCAGAGATGCATGATGGGGTGGAGTAAGTGTTGAGCAGAAGTAGCCTTGCAGCGGAGTACCTTCGAGCCATGTCAGGCAGGAGCAAAGGGGACGAGGACAAGGCCAAGGTCGAGGAGGACGAGTAGGCTTTGCCAGTGGAAGCGGCTTGCCAGAAGCGGCGAGCAAGACAGTAAAGGCCGAAGCGGCAGATGAGGCGCAGGACAGTTCGGGAGCGGGCCTGAGGCAACGGTGGAAGAGCCGGGCAGGCGAAGCCAGGAGCAGAGCCGGGACCGAGCAGAGAGCAGACCAACGGCCAAAAAGCCGCCACGACCACCAGAAAAGCAGACTATGTACAATGACCCAGTCGGAGAAGCGGCGAACAAGTAACGCCAGCGTCCTCTCCAGACCGGACCGGAAGCGGACCGGAAGCCAATTTTATGTCGTCAATTTTATAATGACATTTTATGTCATTTTCTTCTTGTTTTAAATGCCTGAAGATAACCAAAAATGACTTTCTTCACAAATGTCCCAATTATAATTAATCAGCATGCTTGGTGTATTCTGTTAGCATGCAACTTGATCGGTGTGTTTAGTTAGCAAGCAGCTTGCTTGCTTGCCAAGCCAGACGTACCGATCAACTGCTTTGCAAACTGCTCGTCCAATTGCTCAGCAAACGGAGCAGAGCGATTTCGTCCAGGAAAATGAGGTTTGACTTTAAACAAATTGCAACAGAATTATGAAATAAAGCATATGAACACACACACGACTCTATGACGATTCAGTTTGTTATTTATGGGGATTGCTATTGTATGCCACATGGTTCTCAAAGCGCTTAATACATTACTTGCATGATCATGCTATTTGCATGATAATCATGATATGAGGTCCATTATCGTGATATAGGTTTTTCCATTATTGCCCAGGCCTAATATATATGCTTGAGTTAATGCTCCTCAAAATTGCGACAATCCATAACAATAAAAGGTAGTGTGTGTGTGTGTGTGTGTGTGTGTGTGTGTGTGTGTGTGTGTGTGTGTGTGTGTGTGTGTGTGTGTGTGTGTGTGTGTGTGTGTGAGTGTTTGTGTTGAACGCGTGAGCGTGCGCACGTGTGTGCGCGCGCCTTTATTGAATTCCCACAAAGATAAAAAATCTCTTCACCTGAACAGAATTTCAAAATTTCAACTCCAGAATTGACCTCACCAGTAGTTTTGACGTTTTAAAAAAGTGTTAATTTGTCTAATTCGGACATTGTGGGACACCCCAGCATCTCAACAGTATTGTTGGAGTGCTTAAGCTGCTTGGCGAACACTCTACAAGCTGCTTGGCGATGGAACACCCCTACTCCCTCCCCAGATTGAGCCTATTTTATTTATTTCCTTACATCAAAAAGTAAAAAGTCCATATATCGACAAACGAATGCCACCCTTGCCCCGAACCCCTCCTTCCCGTGCCTTGGGTGGTTCCTCGCCTGTGTTGTGTGTTGGGCTATTATATTTTCTCCCTTTTTGTGCGATCTGCTTTAATTATACGACCTATCACTTCCACACAAATATACACATGTAAAAATAACGTCCATCAACCTTGTGTTGGCTCTGGCATGTTGGTTCGAGCTGTGAATTTCAAACTCGATGATAAACTTTTCATTCTCACTCGGAAAACATGACAGAGAAACGATCTGCTTCTGATAATTATGATTCTTCAAACACGAAAATCATTACAGAGAAACTCAGCTATTATTCTTCTTCCTCCAGAGAAACAGCGTGAACATTGGCAACATATACTGGCCAGATCTTCAAACGATAACTATTTGAGAAGGGGTGGGGGGACGGGGCAAGAGAGCTGGTGAGGTGGGGGGCAGCAGGGTATATTTTAAATGGCAAGTTGAGATTTATTTAAGAAGCGAGTTAAGGCGATGCCAATTTGTGTTTATATAAAACGGTGAGTTGAGGCAAGGCCGGTGGGTAAAGGGATCTTAAAGGGTTTTTGGGTCTTTAGGATCTTCCAGGTCTAAAGGGTGTTTGGGGTCTAAAGGGTCTTCAAAGTCTTAAATATCTTAAGGGTCTTCGGGGTGTTTTGTGTCTTTGAGGTCTTAAAAAGTCTTCAGGATCTTAAGAGTATTCTGGGTCTTAAAGGCCTTAAAGGGTCTTCATGGGTCTGAGGGATCTTTGGGGTCGGTATTTGAGGTTTTAAATGGTCTTAGGGGTGTTGGGGGTCTTCAAGTGTTTTAATGGTGTTATGGGTCTTTGGAGTATTCAGGATCTTCAGGGGTCAAATCTCCCAAGCATGTAAAAGGTCTTCTCTCAAGCACGTAATCTAATCCCTCAAGCATTTAAAAAGCATGTAAAATAAGTATTAGGGGTCCTTATAGGCTGAGGTGGTGCATGAAAATACCCTCAGCACAATCCCCCGATCAGACTTGATCTGTGTGCCAAATTTGGAGGTTGTTGGCCCAGCGGTACTTGCAAAAAGCCCCACCTCTCACTACCCTCCTTTCCCCACCCTCATTCCTCTCCTCTCCGTTCACCACCCCTCACTCCTCTTTTCTCACTCTCCTCTCCCACCTTACTCTTCTCTTCTCTTCCCTCACTCCTCTCCCTCCTAACTCTGCCCACCCCCCACCCCCCAACTCATTCCCCTCACTCCTCTCTCCCCCTCACTCTCCTCTCCCCTCACTCTCCTCTTCCTCTCCCTCCTCCCCTCCCTTAATATTTCTGTAATAAAGCAACTCTGCGTTGCCGTTGCCAACCAACGCCGAGTATTTTTGCTAGTAATAAATAAATCCAGATGCATATTGAAGGAAAACTAAATTTTCTTGATATAAATGGGGTTATGGAACTCCAGGGCATTCATCTGAATGCCAGAGTGGGTCATTCATCATACTGATTAAAATGGAAGCTTTTTCACAATTTTAAAACGTGTCTCAATCCATGTTGTTGAAAATAAAGGCCAAAATTATCAGGAAATGATGTGTTCTCTTTTGGTGTTTTCATGATTATTCAAGCTGCATAATCTGCTTATTTGTACAATCTGAAACCAACTGCCCTTGCTAACATATTTAGCTTTAACCAGTGATTGAACATCACATTATGAACAACTTGCTTTGGGTGATCCATAGCAACTTGGAGGTGCTCCAGGCTGCAAGAGTAATCCTTCAACAATGTCATGTTAATATGACTGTAATTGCCAAGAGGCAGCCTGTTTTGCGTTGATGGCAATGTACTTTCCTAATAACGCTGCAATGTGAGGTTTCAATACAAAATAATGCGACTCGTACATAAATGAAAAGAGCAGGACAAGGATAAAAGACAATATATTTCTAAATTCATTGGAACAGCAATTGACAATGGTGAAATTGACAATGCAAACTGGAATTGAATGGGAGTGCTCAGATGTGAGCACCAAACGGGCTGATCCAAATTCATCAATTTGCAAAATGTCTCAACGCAATGACCTGTGTTATTAATTTATAAAACATATAACTTCATTTGTAAGTCTTTCACAAATATCGGAAAGACGAAGGTGAGGGCAAGTGGTAAAGCATGTGGTGAGGTGGAAAGAACTGGGAAGTGGCTGTATGCTGTGTGCAGAAAGGGTGGCGGAGTGAACTCCATTCAATGTACAATGTGCGCTAAGTGGGTTCATCAGAAATGTAGTGGTCTGAGAGGATCATTAGCGAGTGTGGCAGCTGCATTCAAGTGTAAGGTGTGCACAGAGGGAGCTGCAGATGGCTGAAATGTTGAGTTGAATCATGGAGACGGCGTGAAGCTGGAAGGTGTGAAAACATTTTGCTACCTAGGAGACATGCTGAATGGAGAAGATGGATCAGACTCGGCGACGGTTGCTAGAGTGAGATGTGCATGAAAGAAGTTTCGGGAACTGAGTGGCCGTGCTGATGAGGAGGGGAGTGTCGTTGAAGCTGAAGGGAAAGGTGTATGCTGCATGTGTGAGAAGTGTTATGCTTTCTGGGAGCGAGAGATGGGTAATGAACACAGAGCAGCAATGAAGGCTGGAAAGGGTGGAAATGCAAATGGTTCGGTGGATGTGTGGAATATCATTGAGAGAGAGGAAGACAAATGATGAATTGTGAAAGATGATGGGAATAGAGCCTGTGATGGATGCTGTGTAGAGAAACAGGTTGAGATGGTTTGGTCATGTGTTGAGGAAGGATGAAAGTGACTGGTTGAGAAGAGTGATGGAAATGAATGTAGGAGAGAGTAGAGGACCGGGAAGACCGAGAAAGACTTGGCTAAAGGTGGTGGAAAAAGAAATGCGGGCAAGGGGGTTAACAAGGGGAGATGCAGAAAATAGGGCAAAATGGAGAAGATTGTCATGGGGCCCGCAAGGCTAACCCCCGCTGTAGCAGGGAAAATGGCCTTAAAATGCCTGTTGTTGTTGTTGTGAGTCTTTCACACTGTAAATAAAAAACAGTTTCACTGTCGAATTAGAGATACCAGATGGTATTTTTTGGTGAGCCGTTTTGAGAATTGTGATTGAATGGCTGCAGAATGTTATTCGTTTGATTAAATGTATTCCTTAATACGATGGAACACGTAATAAAAATCAAGCTTTGACAACATGCACATTTGCATGCAAGCACACAAGTGGGTCCTTACTTCCTTTTGAGCAGGATGGTTTGCATGCATGAATGTGCAGGTGAAAATCATTAGACATCTGCGAACACAAAACGATCGCCAAGGTTAAACCCGACCGTGGGAGGTGTACCCTTGGCGATTGCCTGCGACTTATCCTTTGCCAGCAATCCAATGATGGCCATATTTTGTTGGGACTACAATATGACCTTGACCTTCCACATTTAGGGATAGGGTGTAGATTAAGAAAATGTATCCCCATCTACAGTTTATCCATAAAGCTCAACACCATGAAAATTGGAGGAAAGTTATTCAAGTTATGATCAAGAGTATTTTTTATTAATAAGGACACGATCCGAAAAAAGTAGGTCAAGGACACAAATCAAACATCAAGTGCACAACTTCAGTGCAGATACACTATTATGTTGCAAAAACGTCTTGGAAGGCCAAGAGGGCATTGAGATTCCGCATTGGTAAAATTGAGCAATGACAAAAAAAAGTGGGGTTTTTTTTTTTTCCAGACCATTTGACCTTTAATTTTAACTCGGAGGGGAATGATGTAAACTAAGTGTAAGTGCATCTTGCTCTCGGCTATCTGGAGAGGGTGATTTAGTTCAGATCAGATAAACTTCAGTCGAGTTATGGTAAAACTAGAGCAATGCGACTGTCGCCAATATGCCTCCGCATCGTCCCACAACGGGTATATGCCATCGTTCACTGTCCTAAAAATAAACAAGTTTAATTTAAATCCCTTCAGTTGTTTTCAAGTATCACATTTTCACCAGCCATGACAGATTTCACATCGATCGGTTAAGCAGTTTCAGAGAAGGGATTTATATAAAATATCGGCTTTCAAGCTAATGTGGCTGCCACACCACGTGACATATGACCTTAAAAATGTACACTCTGCATATGTATGGGTAGGGAATAAAGTTTGTGAAGTTTCGTGTTTATCGGATAAGGTTCATTTTTCTATCCAAGATGGCAGCCAAACCACGTTACCTACGACATCGTCATTTTCAAACGATATGTAACAAAGGTTTTAGATGATATTTGTAAAATTTAGCATCGATAGGGTAAGCGGTTTCAGAGATATAATTATTTAATATTTTCTTTCAATCCGATATGGCTGCCACACCATGTGACCAACGATGTTTTCGTGATCATCTTTTAATCGCCATGCCTAGTCAATGACACACAAAGTTTCGAGCCAATTGATTTGGTGGTTTGGGAGAAGATGTTTTTTTAAAGGTTTTAGGTTAAATCCAATATGGCTGCCAAACCACCTGACTTATGACGTTACAATTATCATAAAATCATTCTGCATGGGTGTCACTCCTACCCTGAAAGTTTCATCTCAATTGGAGATGTGGCTGCTGAGAAAAATGAGGTTTAGCCCTTACTGATGGACGGACTGACAGACGAACCCGAAAACATAATGCCTCCGGCCACCTTCAGGGGCAGAGACATAAAAATGTTTAAATGTCAATCATTCAGTTATGACCTTCACAATTAGGTCAAAGTCAAAAAAGTTAAATAAACCCAACACTTTTTATTCCCATTATTGATGCAAAATTTCAATCCGAAAATCCTCGGACATTGGCAGAAAAAAGGAGAAAATTATAAATGGTGATTTCGCACCCCAAAGGGTGTAAGACCTTGGCATTTAACACGGACGGGTATAATGTAAATAAAGTTTAAATGCGTCTTGCCCAAAGCAATCAAGAGAGGGCAATTCCATTCTGATCAGACAAACTTTAGTCGAGTTGTGTTGAAAAATGTTGCAATGATTGATGATACAATCATGACATTAAAAATTAAGTCCACCCCACATACTTTCTATTCGCATTATTGATGCAAAATTTCATTCTGAAAATTCCAACCAGCCCTGAGATGTAGCTCCGAAATTGATACAGTTTGGAAATTTGGAGTGTTTAAAAAAAATAATTTATAAATGGTGGTTAGTACACCTGGGGGTCTAAAACTCTACCATTAAAAATTTGGGCCAAAAATTTGGAGAAACAAACCATACAACAGCAACAAGCCTTCCCCTATGTGATAGGGGTAGGCTAATAATTAATAATAATAATAATAATAATAATAATAATAATCATTAAAAATAATAATAAAAATAATAATAATAACAATATGAATGAATGAATGTCACACAATAGTCAAGCCATGCACTAACAAGGAAAGCAGGTACAGTCTCAGACTCAATCCCCACCAGCATCTCAGCCTTTGCAGGAACTGGGGACAAAGTGGCAAAAGCAAGGTCTGCCTTCTCCAGGTCGGGATGCAGCACCTGCCAAGTGTAAAGAGAGGTAGATAAATGGGTAAGAATAAGGAACAATTATCAATCAAGCATTCAACTCCATACTATCAGTGACTAAAACAGCATTGACTTGCAAACAATTTTGTCATGACAATAGTCATTCTGCTGATACATTTTGCAGTACAGTCGGACCCCAACTTTCGCAGGAGATATGTTCCTGGAAAATGCCCGCAATGTGAAATCCACAAATGTAGGGGCATTTTTTCAATGGGAAAAGGGGGGATAGGTTCTCAGCGGTAACCGATTCATAGAGGAATTTTTGTTTAAGTTTAAAATGTTTTTGACCACAAATGCACATAATTGCATTTTCAAATAAAAATAAAAACTTACTAATAAAAACAAACTAAAACACCAGGTACCGTTTCCGATGTTTATTGAAGGAATGCGATTTACAATTTATTAAAAGTGTTTCACCAACCTTCCATAAAACTTAAAAAAAAAAAAAACAGCATGTATGCACCATTTCAAATTTTTATTTCACAAAAACACAACTTTTCAAATGATGTTTGATGGATGAATGATTGAGGATAAATAAATGATTGATGGATGAATGAGGAATGATGGATGAATGAATGATTGAGGATGAACGAATGTTTGATGGATGAAGAATGAATGATGGATGAATGATAGATGGATGAATGATTGAATGATTGATTGATTGATTGATTGATGGATGGATGGATGGATGAATGATGGATGAAGAATGACTGATGATGATTGATGGATGAATGATTCATGAATTATTGATGGGTGAATGATTCATGGATGAATGATTGATGAATGATTATTGGATGAATGATTGATGAATGAAGAATGGATGATTTATGAATGATGATGATGAATGATTAATGAATGATGATGATGAATGATTAATGAATTATTGAAAGGATGATGATTAATGAATTATTGAAAGGATGGATGGATGGATGGATTGATTGATTGATTGATTGATTGATTGAACGATGACGATGATGATGACGACGATGACGACGATGAATGAAACTGCAGTGAACAGCTTGAAACTGAAGACATGAAGTAATGTAGGTGAGGGCGCTGAAGCTGATGCAGGTGAGATCGCTGATGAGTGGTGCACCGAGGGTGAGGATGGAGAGTTTGCTGAAGAGGGCGCAAGTGAGGTTGCTGATGAGTCGTGCACTGGAGGAGAGGCAGGACATAGTGCTGAAGCTGTTGAGGTGGAGGGACCAAGGAGGAAGAAATGCGTGAGGGAGAGCTCTTGGCAGATTGCCACAGGTTTCTGTGCAGCTCTTTGTATGGGAGCATCATGTCATCCAACCACCTCTTAAACTTGAGGTAACGCTCCATGACCGGGTCGGCTTCTTGCATCTTGTCAGCAAATGCCTACATGTCCTCACCCAGGAACTTGACCGTGAGGTTGGACTTTGACACCTCGTCCTCATCACTGCCCACCACCACCTCCTCAGAAACCTTGATAATGGCCTCCAACTCCTCCTCGGTGAGAGCGTCGGCATGCAAGGCGATATGATCCTCCAAATCCTCAGGCTCCATGTCGACAAAGCCTTCCACTCCCACCTGCCGTGCCAACCCGACAATTCCATGCCTCTCCACCATGTCTGGAAACCCTATAAAGTGTTTGATGGTGGAGGCCCTTATCTCATCCAGCAACTCCTTGATGGCACATGTTGAACTCTTTCCAACACCGCCTGGCGTGTCCATCGCATCCAAAATGTGGCAAAGGGAGTAATACGTTTTAAAAGTAGAGATTACACCTTGGTCGAGCAACTGGATCTGGGAGGTTGTATTGGGTGGCAGGAAGATCACCTCGACATTTGGGTGAGCCACGGTCAGATCTGTGGGGTGGCCATGAGCATTATTGACGAGCATAAGAGACTTGAACGCAAGGTTTTGTTTCGTCAGGTACCTCTCCACCTAAGAGATGAAACAGTTATGAACCCAGTCCATGAATATTGCTGCCTTCACTCACCCCTTCCTGTTAGTCCTCCAAAACATGGGAAGCGTGTTTGTTCTTGCCCTTGAGAGCATGCTGGTTCAGGGAACAGTACAGTGTCATGGGTTTGACCATACAGTACCCTTTTGTGTTTGCGCAGAGAAGAGATATCTGGTCTTGCCAACCATGAATCATGATGCTGTCCCCTCACGCTTCGAGACAAAAGTTTTCCTGGGCATTATTTTTTTCCAGAAGAGGCCAGTCTGTTCTGCATTGAATACCTGCTATGGCAGGTACCACTTGGTCCGCAGAGGCATGCTTGCCTGTGAGCTTTACATTTTGGAAACCATACTGCTCCTTACAGTGGTAAAACCATCCCCTGCTCACTGTGAATGAACTGGGGCTGCTCGTACCCACATGGATTAGCACATACTCGTGCTCGCACCATCCGCGCCAGCCAGATGCTGGTTAATAAACCTCGCCTTTGCACGAATGAGAGGTCACCTCAAAGGCATGTTCTTCTGCGTGTTGTGCTCTTTCCATGTGCTTAGAGCCTTCTTCATCCTTTCGATGTCGACGTCCTGGACCTAGGCGATCACCTTGGTGCCCGGTACAGTGATTACCGCAAAACTATCTCGGATAATCTTCTCATTGTTCCATACTAGGACGTGCCCGTACGTGCGTGCAAAAAAACATGCGTGCAAACAACAACAAAAAAAAACTTTGAAACCACGTGGCAGTAACGACCACAGAACCCCCCCCCTCTATTTACATGAAATGGTTTGGTCCATTCGCAACGACCACAGAACCCCCCCCCCTCTATTTACATGAAATGGTTTGGTCCATTCGCAAAGCCAAAGCGAACGGCGAACGGCTAAATCGCCATAGCTCGGTAACTACTTGTCCGATTAATATGAAACCTTGAAAAGGCACATCCTCGGGTCCCCAGCAATATACCTGGCAAGTTTCAAGTATATCGGACCCGTGGTTGTCGAGAAACAGCGGTCACAGACAAACAAACAAACACACAGACACACAGAGATTACTGGAATTATAGATAGATGTATATATGTATATATGTATAGCCCGTGCCCTAGGGCATGCCCGTACATGGGTGCAATGCCCGTACGTGGGTACGTGGGTGCGAGTACGGTGCCAATCCCCCCCCTCTATTTACATGAAATGGTTTGGTCCATGAAATGGTTTGGTCCATTCGCAAAGCCAAAGCGAACGGCTTGCGAGTACGGTGACAATCCCCCCCCTCTATTTACATGAAATGGTTTGGTCCAAAGCGAACGGCTTGCGAGTACGGTGACAATCCCCCCCCTCTATTTACATGAAATGGTTTGGTCCAAAGCGAACGGCTTGCGGAGTTTGGTAAAGAAATCGCCATAGCTCGGTAACTACTTGTCCGATTAATATGAAACCTTGAAAAGGCACATCCTCGGGTCCCCAGCAATATACCTGGCAAGTTTCAAGTATATCGGACCCGTGGTTGTCGAGAAACAGCGGTCACAGACAAACACACAAACACACAAACACACAGACACACAGAGATTACTGGAATTATAGATAGATGTAGCGAATGGTGGATTCATTCATGTAATAATGCCTGTCCAGAGGCAACACTCCTCTTGAAATCTGGTGCAGCAGCTCCACTTTCTGGATTAGGCTCATCCCTTTCTTCTACTTCTTGGCAGCCGACGCATCTTCAGTACTGGTCTTGCGCTTGAAAGCCATGATTGAATGATGAACAGAGCTAGAGGCAAAAACATAGGTCAATGCAATGGGACGAGAGGAATGATTGAGACCCAGGACACAAGTTGTCGTGCAGGTATTGTGGGCAGCTGTGGGATGGGGGGGGGGGGGGGGGAGTCTGCCACGCGTTTTTGGGGGATGTTAGCAGGTGATGCCATATTCGCCAGACGGTAATAGATGCAGTGAAGCGTTTTCATTCTGGATAGTAAATTGTGGGGAATGACATCTTACAGAGCTGGTGGGACATGCCGCGGAACTACAGTGCTTTCAGAAAGTATTCACACCCTTGGAATTTTCTCGCATTTTGTTGTGTTAAAGCCTGAATTAATGATGGATTAAATTAAGATTTTTTTGTCACTGATCTCCATATAATATTCCATAATGTCAAAGTGGAATTATGTTTTTAGAGATTTTTATATTAATTCAAAATGAAATACAGCCATATCTAATTTACACTAGTATTCAACCCCCTCAGTCAATACTTCATAGAGGCGCCTTTTGCAGCGATTACAGTTTTAAGTGTTCTTGGGTATGCCTATCAGCTTTGCACATCTGGATTTGGGGAGTTTTTCCCATTCTTCCTTGCAGATTTGCTCAAGCTCTGTCAAGTTGGATGGGGAGCATCAGTGAACAGCAATGTTCAAGTCTCTCCACAGATTCTCAATGGGATTGTGCAAAGGCAGACAAAATGTTTCTGTACACTTCCGAATTCATTCTTCTGCTGCCATCATTAGTTACATCATCAATAAAGATGAGTGATCCAGTTCCAGAGGCAGCAATGCAAGCCCAAGCCATGACACTACCTCCACCATACATTACAGATGAGGTAGTATGCTTTGTATCACATACAGCTCCTTCCCTTCTCCATAATTTCACCTTTCCATCACCTTAGTAAAATGTTTATCTTGATCTCATCTGGCCATAAAATTTTGTTCCAGAACTCACTGGGTCACCTCTGCACTTCGTGGCAAATTCCAATCTGACCTTTCTATTTTGGTGCTGATGAGAGGTTTGCATCTTGCAGTGTAGCCTTTGTAATTCTGCTGTCGAAGTCTTCTACAAACGGTAGATTGTGATACTTTTACCCCTGAACTCTGCAGGTTGTTGGAGATGTCACTGACAGTTGTTTTATAGTTTTTCTTCACAGTTCTGATGATTTTCTGTCATCAACTGTAGTTGTTTTCCTTGGCCTTCCTGGCCGTTGTTTATGGCTAATTACTGTACAATTGTGGTTTCTTTCCTTTTCAAGATGTTCCAAATTTCTGTATTTGATATGCCCAATTTTTGTGCTGTGGCTCTAATTGAATTATTCTGTTCTTTCAGCTTCCAAATTACTTGCTTTCCTTTCAGACAGTTATCTGGTCTTCATGTTGGTTTGTGCCGACTGACTCCAAAGGCAGACTGCTAAGCGAAAAGCAAAAGTTAAAACCAAGACGAGACATTGACAGCTTTTATGTGTGAACAATCAATGCAACAAGAAACACCTGTCAGTCATTTGTCCCAAAACTTATGCTTACCTGGAATGGGAGTAGGTGGGGGGGAGGAACTAAACATGAAAAGTATGATTGGTCTACAATGGTAAAACATATATGCATAGAAATAGAAAATAAATAGAAGTTGACCATCTGTACACTTGCCTCATATTAATCTTTTCATTTTAAATCCAAATTTCTTTAGTATACTGTATGGCAATATTAACAAATTTTACTTCAGTTCCAATACTTATGGAGGGCACTGTATGTGAAGTGTATGTGACAGTGTATGTGAAGTTAAAATATGCGAAAGAACTGTAATTAAAGATATTACAATAAAACATGCACATACCCCACAATTGGAATTTTTGGAACTAATCGAATGTATAGCTCTATAGCTCGTGTGTTATTTGCGTGAAAATTGGGTATTGTAATATACTGAACAAACGCCTTCACGTCGATATTTCAGTAAAAGAGCGGGCCGAGAGAGGGACACGACACTACAGTACGACGCCATTACAGGACTGTGTTATTCCGCACATGTGCAGCCTCAACGCTACGCGATTGCGTCATTCAACACAATACTGGAGGTATATACAAGGGTAACGGTCGCCTTCATGAAGATTGGACAAGCTATCACCTGCACCATGGCAAACTTTCACGTTTCTGCCCTGACTGACTACTGGGAAAGCATTGGCAATGCTTTCAAGTACCCAATTGGCAAAAAGTACCCAACATACTCCTTGCCAAGAAACTACTCCAGAAGCATAAACATTCTGAAATGAGTATGGTACATCAGATATTCGATACAAGTGTGTCAACTTTAAAAAGTGAATTTCACTATGACTAAACATGTGTATGCATCATACAACTAAATTTTGTGTGATGTTGCAAGGGCATGTGAAAGTCATTTGTTGACCATTTAGTACCCGACCTCCCCCAGGTGTAGATATATTAATCGTTCTATAAAGATGACTGGCACACTAAAATAATGCACCATTATGGGGGCAACGAGGAGTCAACATGGTTTTTTGTGAAGGTGTCAAACCATGTGACGTTCTGCAGAGAATGACTGCACAATATGGTACAAACTGGATGTCACAGGAAAATGTGTACGGATAGTGTGAACGGTTTCAAAAATAAGGGATGAGTGCATGCGAGAATCAAAAGTGTGGACAACCAAGTCATGGAATAATGCGGCTAGGAATGAATCTGGGACCAACCAACATTTTATTACAATAGCATCCATAACAATGTGAAGAGGTGGAAGAAGTGTGTGGATGTGCAACAAGACCACATAGATTATGTTGCTTTTGAGATGAGTGCCATGTCACCAGGTGACCTAAAACAAATTTCCTTTGCCTGACATACCAAATCAAGATGTATGCGATACTCAAGTACCCACAGCAGCAGTATGAATAGCAAGCTAAAATCAGGATTGTCTCTGCATATATATGAGGGCATATGGTGAACAAAGTTTGCTTCAATAGGCGACAAAATATTTACATGAAAAAAACTATAGCAATGTGACTGTGTCGCCAATATGCCTCCGCATAGTCCCACAATGGGTAGGTGTCCTCGTTCACTGTCCGAAAAAAACAAGTTTGATTTAAATCCCTTCAGCTGTTTTCTAGTACCTGTATCACATTTTCACCAGCCATGACAGATTTCACATCAATCGGTGAGGCGGTTCCAGAGAAGGGTTTTTTTTAAATATCAACTTTCAAACTAATATGGCTGCCATACCACATGACATATGACTTTTAAAAATGTACATTCTGTATATGTATCGTAGGGGATCACGTTTGTGAAGTTTTGTGTTGATTGGATAAGGTTATTTTTTCTATCCAAGATGGCTGCCAAACCACGTGACCCACAACATCATCATTTTAAAACTATACGAAACGGTGGTGTTAGATATTTGTAAAATTTCGCATTGATAGGGTAAGCGGTTTCAGATATAATTATTTAATATTTTCCTTCAATCCAATATGGCTGCCACACCATGTGACTAATGATATTTTAGTGATCATCTTTTAATCACCATGCCGAGTCAATGACATATTTTTTTTATAGGTTTTAGGTTAAATCCAATATGGCTGCCAAACCATGTGACCTTTGATGTCATAAATTTAATATTTCAATACGAATGGGTCATAGATCATGTGCATGCAATTTCAGATTTTTATGACAAGGAATTCAATTAAAATATTTTTTGCTGGTATACCACTTCACCTATGATGTCATCATCATACTTTTGTTCCCCATTGGGAGTAATTGACAATGTGGCAAGTTAAAAAAAAAAATTCCATGCTGCGGTTTCCGAGAAAATTTATTATTATTATTTACGTTTAATCCAAGATGGCTGCCATACCACATGACCTATGACGTCACAATTATCATAAAATCATTTTGCATGGGTGTCACTTCTACCGTGAAAGTTTCGTCTCAATTGGACATGTGGTTGCTGAGAAAAACGAGGTTTAGCCCGTACGGACGGACAACCCGAAAACATAATGCCTCCGGCCACCTTCGAGGGCAGAGTAATAAAAAGCAACACTCTGCAAATATTGAAACTACCATTGATCCGGCAATAAAAGAAGAACTTTTTATAAGAAGAAAACTTGTATTACCATAGATATAACATTCTGAATTTGCTGCAGGTATGGCTCAGGAAGAGTAGACACGTGCACACATTCGGGTGTGCTTATAGTTCCACCATCCAGATCGGCAATGATCACATCCAACTGCTCACCAAGAACATTGCAAAGTTAGATCTATACATTTTGAATGAACACAAGCACGCTTTAGAGGACAAATTTTGACAAGATTTTTGCAAAGAAGTTTTTTTTAAATCACAAACTTTTGTTGTTTTTTTCAAAAGACTGTCTTAACAGAGTCAAAATGACTCCTTCCATGTAGAAATTTCACGATTTCACTATAACCCCTGCAAAATTACCAAATACTGCTTCATGACTATTTTCTTTGAAGCCTTGCACATCTTTTGATACCAAATTTAATATGCATTGAAATTGAGGGGGAAAAAAAAAAAAGAAAAAAAAAAAAAACTTGAAAATCTGCATACTTGCTTAATTAATAACTAGAACATTTTAAAAACGAGACATTTTATCGCTAATTCAATGATATAGGCATATTGTTCAGAAGGTATTCTATCTACACACCAAATTGTGTCAATCGGAAGTTCACCTCCGAGATCTTGGGGAGAGGAGGGTCAAAATAACCCCCAAGCCCAAACAAACTTCATAATGGCCCAGCCTGACCAAGGTTAAAGTGCTTTACACAACATACATACATACATACATACACACACACATACATACACACACACACACATACATACACACACACACACACACACACACACACACACACACACACACACACACACACACACACACACACACACACACACACACACACACACACACACACACACACACACACACGAGCTGCAAAATAGAGCTCGAAGAAGAAAAGAAAAAAAAAGGGGGGGGGGGGAGGGAGGGGCGTCATCAATGTTACCGATTCATTTTTCATCCACGATTCAACCACAAACCTTTAATGCTCTAATACCAAACCAAAATTTGGTCATTTTTGTAAAATTACGAAATTCATTGTTTTTTGTATTAAATATATTATTAGCCAAAGCACGCAAAGTGATACGCAGGGTTAATCAATTGGTTCATGTCTCTCCGTCCGTTCGTCCTATCAGTTTATGATCGAGGAACAGCTTATTTAAATCAAATGTTATATATTTAACACTAATCGGAACATGAATACAAAGACAGGTTTTTTGTTTTACCGTACTTTGGCTCTGAATTTGATCCGATCGCACATGCCCAGAAAGGAGTGAGATAATATTATTACTCCGTCTGGCTGCCTGATAGTCAAACAAAATTGAAAAACACCCCAAGCAAAAAACTTGCTGTTTTTAAGGACGTCCATAATGGACACGTATGACAGGCACGAATAATGAATGTAATGTGGTAGATAGGGTGATGTAATAGATGCTGGAGAAAATATCGGTAGAACCCGTGATCTTATTTATACACCTTTAAACCGATTTTAAACCTTTATTCAAATTGAATTATATATTTGAACACTGTATAATACAAATCGCCATCAAAATACTTCCAAGAACCACACGACATATCGATATATAGCAGCTATGGGCGTGGCATGTGAGATCATCCCAACACTTCATCCCAACACGTGGCAGTGTTGGGATGAAGAAGAAGTTGCCATACAGCTATGTACATCTATGGTGATCAATAATGCCTCCATCTCCTAAACTGCGACTCAACGTCGTCCTATTAGTGTACAAGGTGATGTACAAGACTGCTTAGAAGAACGACACTTCCGGCTTTTGGTTTTTTTTTAACGATCTTTATCACATTGAATACCAACTCTTATATTGTAAACAACACTCCCATTTGCAAGTCAAGTTTGCATGTGCATCTACTTTCTTTTCAAATTTTACCCTTTTATGAGGAAATCTAAGTTAATTTCTTATTCAACGCTGGGGTAACCTCAAGTTATAAGAAAACTCGTAGCAGACAGTGGGACAAGATTTTCAACTCCGTAGGCCAGGTACGAGCTTTCATGGAGAACCATTTTTTAGCACTGAATCTGACGATGGTACTACGCCATTGCTATAGTCAGGGGGTCAAATGCATATTTTGGCCTGACCTGGAAAGTGGGTCCAAAGTTTTTTTCTCAGTGTTTTCATGTTATTTAGGTATTGCTCCCGATTTCAATTGATTTGTGAACATTAACTGTTGAAGATGATTGTACCCTTACAGTAACTATGTTCACAATTGATCCCTCTGGGTGCTGCTGGTGGTCAAGTGGTGGTATGCACTGGGCCATCTTCACTTCACTTCACTTCTTCACAAGGGGAAGATGGTGATGATTACAATAACACTGATGATTGATGATGTTTATGATATAAGAAAGATTTTAAAACCAAATACAGAATATGTACAATTTTGGTGGTTTAGTAACCTATGAATAGGTACACCATATACAGATCATTTACATAACCAGATTTGATGTAATCTTTGAACATAAAATCATAAAGAACTCAATAAATATGTAGTCTAGCATTTCTTCATTCAGTATTGAACTCAGAGACCTTATAACAAGACATTCGACGTTATAACAATGGATACAGGTTCAGTATAATGAGAAATATATCGCAGTGTATAAACAATGCTGCGTTGTACACGTTTGACCCAGATATTTGACCTTTGACCTATGACTGACCTTTGACCCACGAATAGGTATGGTCAAGATACACCCATATGCAAAAAAATCAAGACCCTAGCTTGAACGCTTGTAAAGATATAAGGGTATTTCTATTTTCCCCACCTCCATAAAACCAGTGTTTTGCGTCCTGATAGCCGCATTTGTATAAAACCTGTTATATGAAAATGCTCAATGATGGGAGAATGTCATCATGCAGTTTCATAGAGTACAATACCTATATAACATGAAAACACTGAGAAAAAAACTTTGGAACCACTTTCCAGGTTCAGCTCCTGGCCCCCTGACTACTAATGGTAGATCATGTGCTGAGTACCGCATGTTTTTTTTCTTTTTTGCTATTTGTCATTACTCATTACCCTTCACAATGGCACGTATGAATGCAGATGAAGTGGCAAAACTCCTCTCACGTCGACTGATAATGATGATCAGGATTATTACATAAATTTACGTTCACTGAACTGGCACGAGAGCATATTCTGTTTACAATACAATACGGTAATCTATTCTACGAGTTTATTCGAAGTCAGCAATCAACGTGTTGAAATCATCATTTTATTAAAACTGAAGTATATAATTGAACACTGCGCATTGTATTATGTTCTATGAACTCTCCAGTTGATATATGGATGAGTTTATGCATCGACAATGCAGTCAAACTGAAATTACAAAGATATTGAATAGCAAGCAACTTGAAGACTCTCTCTTGTGAAGAAAAAAACAATAAACAAGCTAAACTACATCACACATCATTTTCGTAGAAAGTCAGAAATTGATGGCCAACATGAAAAACAACTTCAACATATTTTATTCCGATCAAAGCTGAGAACAGGCTGTAACAAACATCAGGAGAGTTAAAACTATAGTCCTTTGTTAAGTAATCTCAACAGTATATCATCATTGCCGAAGAGGAGCATCTGGCAGAACACCAAGTAATGCCTTACTTACATGTAACGTATTGGTGGCATTAAATGAAGGTGAATAAAGCCTTTGTAAATGAGACAAAACAAAACATGACTCAGAATTATTCAGCATTTCCAGCAAACAAATCTTGCACAATAACCCTACCTCCAACTCGTTCCCCAAGTAATTATGGCACCATTTTATGTCTCTATCTCTCTCCTTCCTCATATGTGGCGATTTCAATTGTCATCATGCCAGTTGGGTGGGTGTGGTTACCTCACTCACCATTGATCTCAGATTATCAATTTAGATCGAGACCAGGCCACTCTACACTGGAGATGATGCTTCTGTTTCCTCAACAATGGATAGAGGTCCTCAATAGCAGGACAAGAGATCAGACCTGACACCAGACAGGAGATCTCCCATGACAAATCTCATGCCTTCGATAAGTTCTGTCACTCAAGCTTTTGGATCTCCCTATCTGCCATGATCTTTCCTGGGAGAGTCATATTTGCAAACTGGCCTCCAAAGCCAGTCGCCGACTTGGCATCCTTTGTTGTGCAAAGTCCTTCCTTGGCACAACTGAGCTCCAAACCACTTACAAAGCTTTCATCTCCAGCTTGATGGAATACTGCTCTCCCCTCTGGGCTGGTGCTCTTGCCTCACACCTAGCTCTGCTTCACACTGTAGAAAACAATGCTTTTTGAAGCATTGGTACCTCCTGCGATGAAGCCGATTCTGAGGGCCTCTCACTCCCACCGCAGGCAGGTTGGTGGTCTTTCTGTCTTCGACCGCCTCCTCTCCGACCTTGCTCCCCCTGCTCTATCTGTGCTTTGTCCCCCCCAATAGTTCTACAGGACGCACAAGGTCTTCCACCAACCCCCTTCTGGTGAAGCATCCAAAATAAAGACTCTCTGCTCACCTTCATTCTTTCATTCCTCTTTATTCCCACCTCTGGACCAAACTCCCACACTTTCTTCAATCGCACTCTTCCCTCCAGGTCTTCAAAACAAAAGTTCACCACCATCTCATATCTTCCCTCAAATACAACCTTAATCAATTCTACCCCTGTTAAACCAGCTTAAACCCACCTCCTTCAAACTCCCTGTTTTCTTTCTTGAAATTCCATGTAGTCTCCTTTTGTTTATCCCATTTACGGCACCACCCCCAGCCCTCTCTCTTCCACAGATCTCCTGATGTTCCTGTTCCCTGCTGTTGTTGCGCTTCCCTCTCTCTTACCCCTCTTGTCTCCCACTCTCTTTATGATATGTTATATGTGTTAACTCTTATCGGAACCTCGACTTGGTACACAAAAAAACATGCTCTTCTGTAGCACTCAAATTGTGCCACAGCAGCAAAGTAAATATATATATATTAAACAAGTACACTAGTACAGATACATTCAAAGTGCACCGCCCCCATGCCAAATAAATAATTATCCTCCAGGCAGCATTGCGGAGGCTCCTTTGATGCCCGGCAATGGTACCATGCAGCTCATAGAGACTGTATTGGGAGGGAGAGCTGCACAATAATTGATTGATTAATTAATTGCATCATTAAAAATCAACAAATAATGATCATACAATATTTTCTTAATCAATTGGCCAACAGCATACCTAAACCACCGGTGCTTCATCAAAAGCTAACTTTTAAATAAATAATTAAATAAGTCATTAATCGAAAAAATTAATTAATTGATTAATCAATAAATAGTTAATCGATTATTGATTCATCAATAAATCAAAACTATCCATTATAGCCACATCACTTGATCACTGTCGTGTCCAAATATCAGCTTCTTAGTTCAAAAGGTGCTCGAGATATTGCCCAGATGAGAAAGAAAATAAATAATTAATGAATAATGAAAATAAATAAATAATAAGAATAAAATAATGAAATAACAAATCAATTGGCTAATAGAACACCTAAACCACCACCGTTTCATCCGAATCTGTAACTTTATTATTATTTTTTATTAATTATATCATTAATGGAATAATTAAATAATTAATCGATTAATTGATTAATCAATAAATGAAAAATAGCCTTTACAGCCAAATCACTTGGTCATTGGCATGTTCCCAACTCAAAATATCAGCTTCCTAACTCAAAAGGTGCCTGAGATAATGCCCAGTAAATAAGTACTTAATTAATCGATAATAATTAAGTTACTAATCAATTAACCCTTTGAGTACGGATGATGTCCAGTGCCGCAACCCATGAAAAAGTTTTGCGTACGGATGACGTTACTACACGTCATCGACTATACCTATAAATAGATCATCAGTATGTGGTTGCATTCCCGTACCAAAATGCCAAATTAATCCCATACCAAATCCCGTACTCAAAGGGTTAACTGATTAATCAAAAAACAAAAAATACCGTTTTTTTTTTTTTTACAAAGTACTTGCTCACTATTGTGCCCAAATTTCAGCTTCAAAGTTCAAAGGATGGTTGAAATATCGCCCGGGCAAACAAATAAGAAGAAACCGGAGTGAAAAACCGAGTACTCCCTTTCAGCATGCGTCATTGCCGGAGCCCCTTCGGTGCCCGGGAATGACGTTATGTAGCGCCTGGGGATGAAATAGGAAAGGAGCGGTGTACAATAAGTACTTAATTAATCGATAATAATTAAGTAACGAATCAACTAATTGATTAATCAAAAAACAAAAAATACCGTTTTTGACAAAGTACTTGCTCACTATTGTGCCCAAATTTCGGCTTCCTAGCTCAAAGGATGGCTGAGATATCGCCCGGACAAACAAACAAACAAACAAGCAAGAAAACAGCCAAAGTGAAAACTGACTACTCCCTTTCAGCGTGTGTTATTGCCGGGCCCCCTTCGGTGCCTGGCAATGACGTTTTGCAATGCCTGGAGATGACACAGGAAAGGAGCGGTGTACAATAAGTACTTAATTAATCGATAATAATTAACTAATCAACTAATTGATTAATCAAAAAACAAAAAATACAGTTTTTGACAAAGTACTTGCTTATTGTGGCCAAATTTTGGCTTCCTCGCTCAAAGGATGGCTGAGATATCGCCCGGACAAACAAACAAACAAACAAACAAACAAGCCAGAAGACAACCGGAGTGAAAACTGAGTACTCCCTTTCAGCGTGCGTTATTGCCGGGCCCCCTTCGGTGCCCAGCAATGATGTTATGCAGCGCTTGGAGATGACACAGGAAAGGAGCGGTGTACAACAAACAAGTACATAAAAACAAATTAATACGCTTGAGCGAAGTCAATGGAACACCATTACCAGTCCCCTCGCTTCCCACCAAAAGCAAGGTTGACAGAAAGCAAAACGTTCCGCCGAGTATTATGGAATATCAAATTTGGAGTTAAATATTTTTTCCTCATTTTGATCCCTGTGACCGATGATGGTGATGATGATGATGATCATTTGATCCCTTTATGGGAGCGAGACATGGGTAATGAACGTAGAGCAGCAACGAAGGCTGGAAAGGGTGGAAATGCGAATGGTTCGGTGGATGTGTGGAGTATCGTTGTGAGAGAGGAAGACAAATGATGAACTGCGAAAGATGATGGGAATAGAGCCTGTGATGGATGCTGTGAAGAGGAACAGGTTGAGATGGTTTGGTCATGTGTTGAGAAAGGATGAAAGTGACTGGTTGAGAAGAGTGATGGAAATGAATGTAGAAGGAAGTAGAGGACGGGGAAGACCAAGAAAGACTTGGCTAAAGATGGTCGAAGAAGAAATGCGGGCAAAGGGGTTAACAAGGGGAGATGCAGAAAATAGGGCAAAATGGAGAAGATTGTCATGGGGACCGCAAGGCTAACCCCCACTCTTGCAGGGAAAATGGCCTTAAAATGCCTGTTGTTGTTGTTGTTGTTGTTTTTGATCCCTGTGACCACGATTCCCCACACCTTGAGGCATAAACCTCTGTCAAACACGAGGGTCAAATCCGAAAAAACTGTTACATAATTCATGCGCCCCAAATGTTGATTGCATATACAACGTTTCATTAAAAATGTTTAGAAATGTGCCCGTAATTGCATTTTTTGGTATCTGACATTTTGATCCCACCCAGGAAGTGGCGTCAAAAATGATACTGCTTTTGCACCTTCATGTCATGTGGTAATCATAAATAACAAGTTTGGTGAATTTCTGCACAGCCGTTTAGGAGGAGATAGCATGACAAATGGACAGAAATAGCCAATTAAAACCCTTCCCTTTTTGAAATTATCAGAACATTTATTGGCAATTAGAAAGTTAAATAATGTTGAATATGTGACAAGAAAAATACGGCTCAAGGAGCTTGTGGATACAAGGGTGTATCCGAAATTAGCGTCACTCGCATTCTCAATCTAGTCAGTTCAGTTTTCCTCACCAAGGTGACACATCAATGATGATGCCATCATTCAAGGGAGACAAGGCCAACTGTCAGAATTTTCTTACGGACGATGCAGATTCCATAGTAACATTTGAAATGAGTAGGTGTGTGTTGGTGTGCTGGTGCTATGGTGAATTGAGTGAAATGAGTGTGCTGGTGCTATGGTAAATTTCTAAATTCCTCGCATTTATTTAGATTGAGGGTTGGAAGGAAGGGGGCTTCATTGCATCGATGGTGTAACTGTACCCCCCACCTCCCCCAGAAATTATCCCAAGAAGCAACCACGTGCAACATACAGATTAACAAAACAAGCCCTTACCAATTCCTGAAGCTCGCTCTTAAAGATTGAGTGGACACCAATAATGAATGGTGTGGGTGTGCTCAACACTTCAAGCAGGCTGCCTGGCAGGATTGGCACATAGGTGTAGCTACAAATGGGGAAAGGTAACAGGCCCATTATTCAACATGGCGCATTCAGTCGAAAAGACCCAAACTTGAAAGTACAGGTTAAACCAAATTTAGAAAAGGCGTACAACCAGAATCACAATCCTTGCATACTGCATTTCAAATGTGCCCCGAACCTATATTTGAGTGGGTAAACAACGGCAACGAGTGCTCGGCAAGCCTCGGTGAGGCGTTGGTAGCTGCTCGAATGGAAAAGGATCTTCTGCTCAGTGAGCACAGCACAGAACAGATGCAACACATTGTTAATTCCTGCAAAACAAAGCAAAAGGAAATGTACCATTCGTTAGGGGACAAGGACAACACTTATTTGGATGTCCATTTAGGAACAGGCTTCTTGAATAAATCACCATGTTTTCCCATAGTCTTAAAACCAACAAGGAAGTTATTTGGTTAAATAAGTGGTTGCAAGTATTGCATAAGCACCAAAAATATTCCGACAAAAGGTCTATTTCACACAGGACGGATACAATCCCGTGGTCTATTCGGCAAAGACAAGCAATCTAAGTTGACCATTTCACCCAGTCTTATTCCAAACAAGTAATAGATTGGGATCCAGGAACTTAAGCATGAGGCCAAAGCACAAGTTGCTTCAGAATGCTTCAGGATACTAGCCTTGAGTTTGAATTCCATGATGCAAACATTTTTTTTCTTCAGAATATATTGATGTCGTTCTTTCATAAATTGTTTGTGCAGTGATCTCACCAGTCTTGGGAACAAATAAATAAATAAAACAGGATTCAGTGTCTTCAATGTCATTTTTCCCTCCAGGGCTTCAAGACATCTGTTCACCACCATCTGAGATCATCCCCAATCCAAAACCGTTACCTTTTCAACCCCCGTTAACACTCCTCAAGTCCACCCTTTTGGATCGGAGACATTTTTCGAATTGACCACCAAAAACAATTCAATGTCAACCATCAACTGGAAAGCTTCTGGCAATCATGTTTTGGGATATTGTTTGATTTGTGTGGTATATATCTGAAAATTGGGAAAACAAACAATTCACGGTAGAAGGGACTTGCTACACAACTAAATAATAGAAGGAATGTGCAGTAACAACCAGGTATGCTGTGTCAGCGTGCAAATGCAATTACTATTACTCTAATAGCCTAATGGATATGTATTAGGAAAGTATACGTCATCCGAATACAGCCCATACTTGTCATCTTATGATTCTCGTCTCTTTGAACTGATCGAATAACTTCCTCTGGACCGTATTAGGTTTAGAATAGATCAGACCATGTCGCACAATAGATGCATACCATGGCCAAAGATTTCCGCTCCACATTGATAGTACAAGTATGTAAGTGTATGAAACGAAGATAAATCAACTACCCTATTATTTTATTCTCTAGAATTCTAGAAAGTCCAGGTCAACCTTGAACTATCCCCATGTATTACAGTAGAAAATGGATGCCTTATCATGTGTCCGAAATTACCTTTTTCTTCACTCTTTCTCTCAGTTTCTACCTGCACTCTGAAAACTTTGATACTTTGGCAGCCTAAAGATAGGAAAAGCTTGAAACCACAATTATGACAGATAATGAGACAAAAAAAGCCAAAAGACAGGATGTGAGTTTTACTGGACAAATTGTAATGAGAAAAATGTAAATTGGTATGGAGCTTGCATATCAGGAAGCCAGCCCATGTGGCAACATGAGAAAATCCTGTTTGTGCGTTGCTGTCTGGTTTTATCGTCGTCTGTGACTGTCAGCTGACAAAAGAGGGGGGACCAGCTGCAGACATCATTAACTCCATCATTTAACCCGTTCTTGACCCTGGCGACCTTTTCTTGTTGTACGTGACGGCTGTGACATCTACGTCAACATCTGACGCATCCCTCTAATATCACACATTCTGCCATTGCCTGCACGTCCGCCATCCACTGGCTCCAACTTACCTCCCAGCGATCCCAGACGCCTCAAACCTCCTGTACACATCCGCCCAACGTGCGTTAGACAGAATTTGCCACAAACAGGAAATTACACGAAAGGAGCGGAAGCTTCACACTGTGGAAGCGGGAATTACTGACCAGGGGAACAAGATTTAGCAATTTCCAGTTTCAACAGTTGCGCTGCAAGGATGTAAAGAACCCAAACGATATAACTGAGCTTTCTGGAAACGAGCATGTATCTGAAAAATATATGATCAAAAGAGATCATAAAAAAAGTCAAAACAACAATGGCATTCCTGTTAACTTAGCAAAAGTTGCTCGAGATAAAATTCCAATGGGAAAGGGAAAAGAAGAGGGGTCGTGGTAGACAAAAGAATTACAGTTACTGTTACATGGAATGTTGTTTTTAAGGATGTAAAAATAAGAATAAAATACATGCACACTCACACAAATACCTCTCAAATGAAACAAACTTTCTAATGCAAAACTAGATTTGGCCACAAGACCCCAAAAGTTGGGAGTGAGGATAGAACACCTCTTTAGGGGGAGGGCAGATTAGGTGAATATTCAAGCAATTCCCTTTTCTGGCAATAGATAAGAATTTCAAACGGAACATCAAAGTCACTAGATACAATCATTTGTTGAAAATGGGCGGCATATAAAATAAAAGGTTATCATGAAACCTGGGAAATGTTCATGGCAATGAAAGCCAGGACCTTATAAAACTGGAAGAAGATATGTGTTCACATTAAAGTGATTTCGTATTTAAACACTTCCAGAAATTTCAGCCGACTCGAAGAAATAACAATGAATGAACAACTGCATTTTCAAATCCAGCAGGTTATAACAGCATCACAAGCAAACCTTATTCCGATGATAACATCAACGCAAAGTAAAAACAAACTCCATCGTTTCGCCTGAGATTCCAATAGAAATATCGAAATATACTGTTACAAAGCTGGAACAGATTTTAAAAAAAGAAGCTAATAGAGAGAGAAAACGACTTCCCAAACTCAACGTCAAAGTGATGCCTTGATAAATTCAAGTCCCTGTAAATGAAATAAGATGCAAAAGGAGGATGAGGTTTCGTACATTTAACCATTTAGCAAAGAAAATGCGGTTCCATGCTCAGAAATCACTTTTCCAAAAAACGATCAAAACAAAGATATTATATTGTTCACTTTTCAGTAGTGAGCAGTGACAGCAGGAAGTTGTCCATTGTTACATCCTCTAAGATATGTTTTGGCCTGATGTGAAATGAAGCAAGTTTTTGAAGGACAAAGGAAGTAAAAGACACCAGCAAAGGAGGGGAAGGCAGGGGGAGCGGGAAGGGGAGGTCGTTGATAAGACGAGTGAGAAATGTTGCTGAAAATGAAATTACAATGGTGCAAATAATTGCAAGAAAAACACCAAAAATTATGAAATGAAAATTCTCTGCCTCCCATCACCGATCCGAAAATGTACTCTTCACCACTACCCACCCACAATTGATACCAAAGCACACAATTGTTCTGGGCTTTTTCTGGGCCCTGTGCTTTTTCTGGTCTTCATCAATGATCTCTCCGACTCTCTTGAAAATCCTCTCTATCTCTTTGCTGACGACTCTACTCTCTGTCGCTCCATTCCTCAACCCTCAGATCGGCAGTCTGCAGCCTCCTCACTCTCTGCAGACCTGGACAAAATCACAGACTGGGCAAACAAGTGGAACATGTCTTTCAATCCTGACAAATCTCACACTCTTACTCTGTCTCTCCGAAAAGACCGACTGGACAACCCTCCCATCCACTTTCTGAATAATCCTCTCCAAGAAGTTCTGTCACTCAAGCTTTTGGGTCTCACTATCTGCCATGATCTTTCCTGGGAAAAACACATTTCAAATCTGGCCTCCAAAGCCAGTCGCCGACTGGACATCCTCCGTCATGCGAAGTCCTTCCTTGGCACACCTGAGCTCCTCACCACATACAAGGCTTTCATCCACAGCTCAATGGAATACTGCTCTCCCCTCTGGGCTGGTGCTCCTGCCTCACACCTAGCTCGTCTTCACGCTGTTGAAACCAAAACGTTCAGAATCATTGGAATCTCCCGTGATGAAGCTACCTCCAAGGGCCTTTCACTTACTCACCGCAGGCAGGTTGGTGGTCTTTCTGTCTTCTACCAACTCCTCTCCGGCACAAGATCCGCCTGCAACCCTCTTGTGGTTAAACTGCCAAAATCAAGACTCTCTGCTCACCTTCACTCCTCTTTCCTCCCGGCTCTGGAACAAACTCCCCCCCTCTCTTCAATCCCACTCCTCCCTCCAGGTCTTTAAAACAGCTGTTCACCACCATCTCTTATCTTCCCCCATCCAAAACCTTGATCTTTTCTACCCCCGCTAATTTCACCCCAAATCCACTTTTTTGAAATACCAACTTCTTTCCTGGAATTCCTTGGTGTCCTTGTGTTTATACTTCTCCCACCCCCCCCCCCCCCCCAAACCCTCTCCCTCCCACACATTCCCGATGTCCCTGCTCTCAAATGTTGTGTTTATGTGCTTCCCCTTCTCTCCCCATCTTGTCTACCGCTCCCCTTTTTATATACTTTGTTTATTTGTCTGTTTGATTTGTTTGTGTGATAAATGTTAGCTCTTTCACAAGCCTCGATTATGTATACAAAAAAATAATAATAATAATGCTGTCTTCCCCCATGCACTTCTCAAAGTCCTACCTGCCCGAGACGATCCTGTGCCCCCACCTTCAACCTCCTCTTTCCTTTGTCGAGCTGACATTTAGCGAAAAGCAAAAAAATCAAAGCAGCGGGATCACAAAGAGAGCAAACTTACCAGATTATTTATGCAATGACGGTGATGTGTTTTTCCCCCATACAAAAATATCTGAAAGGTTTTCTATCAGAAAACACAGACAAAGAGAGCTGGAGGCAAAGCGAGATGGAGGCAAAGAGAGATGGAGGCAAAGAGAGATGGAGGCAAAGAGAGATGGAGGCAAAGAGAGATGGAGGCAAAGAGAGATGGAGGCAAAGAGAGATGGAGGCAAAGAGAGATGGAGGCAAAGAGAGATGGAGGCAAAGAGAGATGGAGGCAAAGAGAGATGGAGGCAAAGAGAGATGGAGGCAAAGAGAGATGGAGGCAAAGAGAGATGGAGGCAAAGAGAGATGGAGGCAAAGAGAGATGGAGGCAAAGAGAGATGGAGACAAAGAGAGATGGAGGCAAAGAGAGATGGAGGCAAAGGCAGATGGAGGCAAGGACAGGTGGAGGCAAGGACAGGTGGAGGCAAGGACAGGTGGAGGCAAGGACAGGTGGAGGCAAGGACAGGTGGAGGTAAGGACAGGTGGAGGTAAGGACAGGTGGAGGTAAGGACAGGTGGAGGTAAGGACAGGTGGAGGTAAGGACAGGTGGAGGTAAGGACAGGTGGAGGTAAGGACAGGTAGAGGTAAGGACAGGTGGAGGTAAGGACAGATGCAGGCAAAAAGAGATGGAGGCAGAGAGAGATGGAGGCAAAGAGAGATGGAGGCAAAGAGAGATGGAGGCAAAGAGAGATGGAGGCAAAGAGAGATGGAGGCAAAGAGAGATGGAGGCAAAGAGAGATGGAGGCAAAGAGAGATGGAGGCAAAGAGAGATGGAGGCAAAGAGAGATGGAGGCAAAGAGAGATGGAGGCAAAGAGAGATGGAGGCAAAGAGAGATGGAGGCAAAGA
Organism: Myxine glutinosa; assembly: GCF_964187855.1. NCBI lineage: Eukaryota > Metazoa > Chordata > Myxini > Myxiniformes > Myxinidae > Myxine > Myxine glutinosa. The sequence continues at coordinate 39,127 of NW_027619199.1, forward strand.
GAGATGGAGGCAAAGAGAGATGGAGGCAAAGAGAGATGGAGGCAAAGAGAGATGGAGGCAAAGAGAGATGGAGGCAAAGAGAGATGGAGGCACAGAGTTATGGAGGCAAAGAGATATGGAGGCAAAGAGAGATGGAGGCAAAGAGAGATGGAGGCAAAGAGAGATGGAGGCAAAGAGATATGGAGGCAAAGAGAGATGGAGGCAAAGAGAGATTGAGGCAAAGAGAGATGGAGGCAAAGAGAGATGGAGCCAAAGAGAGATGGAGGCGAAGAGAAATGGAGGCAAAGAGAAATGGAGGCAAAGGCAGATGGAGGCAAAGGCAGATGGAGGCAAAGGCAGATGGAGGCAAAGGCAGATGGAGGCAAAGGCAGATGGAGGCAAGGACAGGTGGAGGTAAGGACAGGTGGAGGTAAGGACAGATGGAGGCAAAAAGAGATGGAGGCAAAAAGAGATGGAGGCAAAAAGAGATGGAGACAAAAAGAGATGGAGACAAAAAGAGATGGAGATGGAGGTAAGGACAGATGGAGGTAAGGACAGATGGAGGCAAAAAGACATTGAGGTAAAAAGAGATGGAGGCAAAAAGAGATGGAGGCAAAAAGAGATGGAGGCAAAAAGAGATGGAGGTAAGGACAGATGGAGGCAAAAATAGATGGAGACAAAGAGAGAAGATGGAAAAGGTAGGCAGAGTCAAAGGCAAGTAGAGACAAAGGTAGGCAGAGGCAAAGGTAGGCAGAGGCAAAGGTCGGCAGAGGCAAAGGTCGGCAGAGGCAAAGGTCGGCAGAGGCAAAGGTCGGCAGAGGCAAAGGTCAACAGAGGCAAAGGTCGGCAGAGGCAAAGGTGGGCAGCGGCAAATGTAGGCAGAGGCAAAGGTAGGCAGAGGCAAAGGTAGGCAGAGGCAAAGGTAGGCAGAGGCAAAGGTAGGCAGAGGCAAAGGTGGGCAGAGGCAAAGGTGGGCAGCGGCAAATGTAGGCAGAGGCAAAGGTAGGCAGAGGCAAAGGTCGGCAGAGGCAAAGGTCGGCAGAGGCAAAGGTCGGCAGAGGCAAAGGTAGGCAGAGGCAAAGGTCGGCAGAGGCAAAGGTCGGCAGAGGCAAAGGTCGGCAGAGGCAAAGGTCGGCAGAGGCAAAGGTAGGCAGTGGCAAAGGTGGAGAGAAACAAAGGTGGATAGAGACAAAGGTAGACAGAGGCAGAAACAGAGAGATTGAGACAGAGACAAATAGATAAAGAGAGAGAAAAACAGGCAGAGACAAAGACAGAGATAGACAAACGAGGGAAAAACAGGCAGACAGAGACAGACGAGCAGGATGAGCAGGATGAGGAAAACGTGAGATAAAACAAAGATTCGGTTTCTATATTCGTAGTTCATGTTCAAACACGCAGAAAGCAAGACCAAGTTGCAAGTGGCAATAAACTACTCTTTGGTACATGTTAATTGCAGGCATCGGAGCAGTGAAACAAAACACACCTGCCAACACGTGGGTGGCACAGTGCATATATTCCTGGAGGCTCGAGACAAATTGTTTGTCATAATTGCGCACAAGTACAATCCTGGCAGATTTAGTGGATGAAAAAAAAATCCCAAGTGAGGTAAGCAAGCAACCATCTTAACTTCAAAGGGTTGGTAAGACCTATTGAATCATTAACTGTCATTACTGGGAATCAATCTTAAGAACTACATCAGCAATACTTCACACTAACAAAAACATGGTGCAGCAGCTGGAGAAGGTCTATAAAAGAATTACAGCTTTGTGACTGTGGGGCTAGCAGGATAACCAAAAGGTATGTGCACTCACCTGTTAGCTGTCCAGGCTGGGGTAGAATCTCAACATAGCTATACACTGTCATCCTGGTGATTGATCACGGTGTTTTTGCCGTCCCTCGGATGGACGTAACACTGGGCGTTTTATCTGCCAGCATTAGTTGGTGGACGTTTAAAATCACACCGTATCCTTCGTAAAGAGTGGGCAAGCTATCTGCAGCACCCTGAACCAATTACAAATTCTTGTCACCTTCAGCCGAAAGCCATAAGGCCTGGCTAGCCAGCTTGTGAAGGACTTGCGCCAAAAACGTTCCCTGGCTGACCCCACAAGAAAGTGGGAATAATTGGGGCTGTTAACGTAATAGTAGTAGTATTGTGCATGTGCCACAATGCTATTTTGCACAAACTCCTTTAAAAAAGAAAAGTGGAAAAGGGTTTTAAGGATGATGTTCAACACTATTATGTTCACGTAATGACAAATAAGACAACAGCATTCCAAAAGTACACACTTATATTGTATAAATAAAAAATGTGTAAATTACCCCAGAAAACTATTACGACGCTCCAGGAAGACAACCAGAAAGGATGATGACGAACCATGCAAGAACAGTCAAAGTCATAATCAGTGTTGCCAGAACTCAACAGCACTTTGGCCTTTTCTTTTTGGTTTAAGAACATTCGAAAACTCAAAAGGTCTCTTGAGTCAATCACCCCATTCAAAATAAATTTCCAGATAACGTATAAAAGTTCTCTCCAACTTTTAATCGTCATGTCATTTAGGAACCAGAACGACACTCGGTGGAGTGCATACCTCTGCCAAGCTGAAGTTTACATTTTGTATTCCACCGATAGGCCAGATGAAGAATCCAGCCAGATGAACAGGTGAAGAATCACTTAAAAGATTCTAGCATCAGGATCCAGATCTTCAACAAAATCCAATAATTTCGTCATCATCAGACACACAACCTGTCCATCAAATTTTGTCCGAATGGATCCACAACTTTTTGAGATATCCTGCTCGCAGACAGACAAACACAAACAGACAGGGGTGAAAACATAACAGACAGGGGTGAAACATAAACACCTGCATACAATCCATCTTTGTTGGCGGAGGTAAACATACGAAGCCTGAATAAATCGTTTCCCTAAACATAGCACCTCCAACAACCCCGAAAGAAAAGCTGAGTGCAACCTTTTTTTTTTTGAAATCCAAGATCAATTATATTTAAAGGTAACGGAAATGTCCATTCAGGTTGTCATAAAAGATTTGTGAAAAACTCAAAATTACTTCCTTTGGCAATTTTAAGGACCACAAATTTTTTGAAGACGCAAATCATTGTTGGTCTGTTTGCGTGCTTTTGTCATACTCGTTGCCAAAGTATATAAACATTTTCTGACGAAGCCTTGTTGTCTCCTGTTCTTATTATCAATGTCCTCTTACCAACAAGGTACAAAGCCTGCAGAAGCAATATAAAAAGGATCCACCTGCCTACAATATAAAAAGGATCCACCTGCATACAATATAAAAAGGATCCACCTGCATACAATATAAAAAGGATCCACCTGCATACAATATAAAAATGATCCACCTGCATACAATATAAAAAGGATCCAACTACATACATCTCTAGATCTTTGCATCCTCCTTGGTTTTTTTTTGGGGGGGGGGGGGTTTCTATGTTGGAGGCTCCAGGAACGGACTCTATTGCCCTCATCGAGGCCAGGCTTTAAATAAAAGAAGAAAAACATACGATGAAAAGTGTATGATGTTTGTTTACAGAAAGAGAGATTGAAGCTGGCCAGGTAGCTGTAGTTTGAGTGGGACAAAGTATTTTGTTTTGTTTTGTTTTTATGGATATCACCCCAGACAAGGCATACAGCCACTCTAGGTAAGGGGCTAAGCGAAGTTAGATAAAGTAAAAAAAATAAAAGCATAAAGCAAAACAAAATAAAAAGAAAAAGAAAAAGGAAAAAAATAAATAAATAACAAGAAAACATCCAAGGCACAAGACATAAAGTTTAAAGTTCTGAAGTAGCAGAGGTCGGGTAAAATGCGATTCAATCTCAAAGATGGAGGAAGTATGAATTGACATTCCTCTTAAAGCAGAGTAAATCGTAGGATAATGGGAAGCATGTTACAGGCAGTGAATTCCAAAGCGAGACAGCACGAGGGATAAAACTATCTGCATAGCCTTTCGTTCAGCACTTTGGATCAGCTATAGTGTATGGGTGAGCAGAGATGGCAAACAGAGTCTTGCGTCCAAACACTCGTATGGGAGGAACCAAGTTAGAAAGTCCAACAGAACATTTGCCATGAAAATGTCTGTAGAACAAATCAAGAGTGGCAATCGACCTATGGTGAGAGAGTGGTTGAAGTGTTGAACCCATCTCCACACCAACCAGGTTGACGATGCGTTTCTGGAGCCTATCAAGTAAAGATAAAGTGGCAGGCTGGTGCTCCAGCCCAAATGTGACAACAATACTCCATGAGGGGACGTATAGTTGCCTTATACAGGTACAAAAATGGCCTCAAGAGGTAAATACCTCTGTGTTCGATAAAGACAACCAACTCGCTTGGAAGCACTCTTCGCAATACCAGAAATGTACTTATCCCAACAGAGGTTAGAAGACATGTCAAAGAAGCCAAAGCTCCGATGATTCTGTTAAGGGTGAAGATCCCATGTGCACAGAAGGGAAAGACCTGTTTCTAGAATGAGATATAGACAACAGTTTAGTTTTCTTTACATTGAAGGTTACCAGCCAGTCGTACCCCCAACTTCAACACATTCTCCAAATCATTGTCCAGAGAAACTCCAACCTCATTACGAGTGGCGTTCAGTGAATCAGCAGATGTACAGTAGAGTGAGGAGTCATCAGCATACATGGCTAGCTGAGATGGAACATCATCAGGAAGATCATTGATATAAAGAAGGAACAATGTGGGACCAAGGACAGAACCCTGTGGAACACCAGAATTGATGGAGCAACTAGGAGAAGATTGACCCTCAAGTATCACCTTCATCTTGCGATTTATAAGGAAAGTTGAGATGATTGAAAGCATCACTCCAGATACACCATATGACTGAAGCTTGTGGAGCAGACCCCTGTTCCAAACTTTATCAAAGGCCTTTGAGATATCCAAAGCAACTAATCGAGCTTCACCTTGAGCTCCAATGCCCTGTTGAAATGATGGGTAATTAAGGATAGCAGATCACCAGTATAGCGAGAATAGCAAAAGACACTGGCAGTCAGTGAGAAGTTCATTGTCCTCCAGATGGCTGAGAAGTTGATCATTGATGAAGCATTCAAATACCTTACTTATTACAGAAAGCAGGCTGATGGGGCGATTGTTACTTGGTTCAGAATGCTCACCAGCACACCCTTGAAAACAGGGACAACAAAAGCCACTTTCCATGATGAAGGAAACACTGAAACAGACAAGCACATGTTGAATAGCTTGGCAAGAATCTATACAAGTTCGGGACAACACATCTTCAATAAAATCACAGGGATTCCATCAGGACCAGTTGCTTTTGAGGCATCTTGGGTACAAATAATTCTGGCAACCTTCTTAGGAGTAATAAATGGAACAAGAATATCAGAGTCTGGACGAGATGGAAAATCAGGAAGAGGGTATCCCTGATCATTGAGTGTTGAATTTGAAACAAAGCGGTTTGAAAAAAGGTTAGCTTTATCCAGAGGTGAAGTAACAACCTCTGGTTCATGAAAAAGAGAGGAGGCAGAGCATCGGCAACACAATCACCAGGGTTATAACACAAAGAGATCAAGCAGGTATCTTCCATCAGAAGCACAGTCAGGAATGTGAGTGGGGGAGGAAACAATTTGGGTGAGGTTTTGAGAGATTGAGAAATTATAGGCATTGATACCAGGAAGGTCAGTATTGCAAGAGTGTAACAACCACTCCTTGTGGTGAATGTTGAAGTCAACAAATATCATGATGTGTGCAGAAGGATGGAGTAAAATAGGCCTGTCAATGCTGTCTGAGATTGCCTCGAGCGATCAAGAGGGAAAGGAAGGTGAGCGATACAGAAATAAGAGATATGTTGTTGAATGCAGGAGAGCAAGGTGGAAACACATCAACTCGAGAGCCACTTTCAAGAGAGTTTTCATGAGCTAAAGGGAGAGAATCGTTAACATAGATACCAAGACCATGAGAAGGAGGGTGATCAAGTCGGTGAAAAATGTAACCAGGTAGCTTGAAAGAAATGCAGAAGATACCACTGTCCAACCGACACTCAGATAGAGCCAGCAGGTCAGGTGAGTTAAGCTGAACAAAAGCTTGCAAAGTAGAAAAGTTGGAGCTAAAGCCCCTGACATTGGAAAAGCAAATATGAAAAGGATTTGAGCGTTACTGCGCACGGGCAGGTGGATTAGCACGTGCAGGAAGAGATCTGTTCCTCGTGCAGGCAGAGAAAGTAAGACCAGCAATCCTGACACGGAGAGTGCAAGATGGTTCCGGGCACCACTTTAATGCTCTTAAGTCCGAACGGTAGTACTACCCTAAGCGGCTGCTGGCTACAACCTACTACCTAAAAACTGGTCCAACCAGAGACCAACCAGAAACAGGTGTTTTTTAGAAGACACAATCTCCTTACTAGGTTGGCTCCTGAAGGAAGCTCATAAGGTACCCATGGATGTTAAGTTGGGGTCCCATCTACCAGCCTTAGTTGGTGAACGTCAAAGACACCATGGTGTCCTTCACAAATAAGAGCTGAGTGAGCTATCGCTGGCACCATGAGCAAATTCCAAATTTCTGACCCCAACCTACAGAGGGCACTGCATCAGCAGCAAAGCTGCACCCCTCAACCAATGATGCTGCCCTACAGCCTTGTGCTGCATACAAAATAAAAGGTCTTGTCCTATCCGTCCATCACTTGTCGAACAGCCTTGGAGAGTAAATGGTGGAAGGTGATGGGATGTTTCTTTTCAGTTTTGGCTAATGTGTTTCTGGCTAATATGTTTCTTTGGTGCTTTAAGTAAAATGTTCCCACCAAGCATGCTGAAAATGATATACATAGTACTTTCAGCCAAGTACAGCTTATGTTCCAAACTGAGCATCATCTTTGATCAAATTTAGCTTGAAACCCCCTGCAAAGGATTCAATAATTTGCTGTGAGGAACACAGTTTAACATTCACCAAAACAGCATTCGTTGCAATCTGAGGAAAGATGAACAACAGAACAAAGCAAAGCAAGTCAAGGTTGATCCAATAAACAATGTAATGAAGGCAAAATGAAACACATTGTGAAGACTATAAAGTAAATTGGTGAAGTGACCACGAGCACAACGATGGTTACGTGAAGTTAATCTTTTATTGGTCTCCGGGAACCTGGAGCCTTTGGGCTGTCCGGCCAGCTCCAGGGAGACGCCACCTGTGAATCATGTTTGGCTCACGGTTTTCCATCACATTTTTAGAGCAAAACTATAGGTCAGCTTCAAAATTGCAGAACGAAAATAACAAAATATTTGACAAACAAAAGGAGGCTTTTTGGATGGTATCCTGGAGGTTTACCAACCCCCTACCTATCTCTAGTGTTAGTGCAAAATATGGTTTGTAAAATTTGCAAAGCAGAGCAGTTTAACAGCAATGCTTTAATCCATTACAAGTACAGTACAGTGCAACCCTCACCAACCCAAGAAAACTTAACCATCATATTTACTTAGCCATCATATTTGCACACCCATTTATGCTAGTCTTGATACAGCTGCTTACTCAGTGTGTTGATCAACCAGAAGCTGTAACAAAAATCACATTATAGCAACAGAAAATCACATTCACAATGTAAAATTTCTGTTACTTAATTTATGAGAAAGACAATGCCAGTACATGTCCATGTTTCCGGTTATTTGTCATTGTAATATGGAACAGAGGAGGGAAGATTGGGGGAAGGAAAAGGTAAGGAGATCAGCAAGTTCACAATGGCATCCAACTATGCTCGAATCGCCTAAATACGGAAGTGAGCCAGACTTTCCGGCCTTGCCGTTTTTATGCGCACAACCAGGTGCTTGTTAAAGGAGATTAGGGCGTATCACAAGAATCGCAAACATGAGAATTAGGAAAACATTTGGAGAAAAGGAAAGGGAGCTCTTTATGCTTGATAAGTAGCATGGTCTTTTGTTAGTGCAATCTTAATGGGATTAAAATATAAAACGTTTGCTCTGTGTGTACTTTAATATCATCATAGCAACATGGTACAGCCATGAAAGAGGAATATCAACCCCGTAATATTGAGTGGTAAAAACATACCAGACTCGGAGGTGTAATGGTTACAGTTCCAAATCTGGAAGTTTGGCAGTCAGACCCAAACCCTAGCCAAGTCGTACCAGACTAAAAATGGTACACGCTGCTTCCTTGCTTGACACGACTCAGCAAATAAAGAGGACAGAGCAAGGACAAGCAGCCATAAGTTGGCAACCGTTGCAGAAGATTGATGATCTGAACAGGCTCAAAACTGCGTTTAAGTTCCTTGTAAGGAAACGTGTGTATATATACAGTTCCTTGTAAGGAAACGTGTGTATATATACAGTCACGTGAAAAAGTAAGTACACCCCATGTAAAGTTTTGACTTTTTAAACATATTTCAACATACAGCTATTTGATCTTCATTTCAACAATATTGACAGATAAAGGTGATATAATATAACAAATATCATGAAACATTTACATTTTGTCGTGCATTGTGTAATTTAAATAAACATTTATGCAAATTTCGCATGTGGAAAAAGTAAGTACACCCCTACATTAGGGTGGTCCTTATTCCTCAACATTCGGATTTTCTAAGCTCCAACCCCCGGGATTCATTGGAATAGTCGAGAAAACTCTCCTGGTGAACTTTTTTTTCCAATCGGACAACATTTACCCCTCCCTCATCGACCTTGAAGTTTCACCCTGAGGAATAAAAACAACAATCCTTGGGAAAAAAATTTTGTGCCATTTATTCCCAAAATGTTAGCTTATAACACACAACATACAGTATTTGATAAATGGTTACCTCATTACACAGTTAAATGTATTAAACTATAACAAAAATCTTAAGCAAAATGTCCCACAAGGCTCCTAGGCCCGTCCGACTTAGTGCTCCTGCTCCTGCTGGGCGGCCACACCAGCAGCCACGGTCTTCTTCTGGAGTCCGGGAACTCCGCGCGATGGCGAGAGACAACTTGGAGGAGAAATTGCAGTTGCTCATCAACCTGAGTTAGCATTCGGTTGTATTCCTGGATGAGGGCAACTCCTCGCTCTGCGTTGTCGTTGATGACTGCTATCCCCTGCACAAAGGCCGCCGCTGTCCGGAAGTCTTCCCGCTGCAGCCAGGTCGCGGGATCGGTGTCGAGGAAGCCGTCTTCCAGGCGCAGCTTCTGGAAGAACCGTCGCGTGTTGGTTGATGCCATGTCTTGCAGTTGGAGTCCTGAGACGTCTTGGCTGGGCAGCTTTGGGCGCTTCGCTGGAGATTCATCTCCCACCGTAGTGTGAAGTGAGGTGAGTATTTGCCTCTTCTCCTCCACCGTGACCAGGGGGTCAAAGAGCGCCAGAGCGACAAGCTCCTCCTAGAGGTACCACAGGTGCCCTTGCAGCTTGGTCAGAGCTGCCTTGCCCACGTCCCGATTGACGTCCATGTAGGTCGTCAAATCCTTCAGCAGTTGCAGGTCATGTCGAGGGGCAGCTGCGGCCTCCGGAGCCAGTGTCCAGGCTTTCGCGTACAGGCGACTGTTGCACTCATCCAGGAATACAACCGAATGCTAACTCAGGATGATGAGCAACTGCAATTTCTCCTCCAAGTTGTCTCTCGTCCTCGCGCGGAGTTCCCGGACTCCAGAAAGAAGACCGTGGCTGCTGGTGTGGCGGCCCAGCAGGAGCAGGAGCACTAAGTCGGACGGGCCGAGGAGCCTTGTGGGACATTTTGCTTAAGATTTTTGTTATAGTTTAATACATTTAACTGTGTAATGAGGTAACCATTTATAAAATACTGTATGTTGTGTGTTATAAGCTAACATTTTGGTAATAAATGGCACAAAAATTTTTTTCCAAGGATTGTTGATTTTATTCCTCAGGGTGAAACTTCAAGGTCGATGAGGGAGGGGTAAATGTTGTCCGATTGGAAAAAAAAAGTTCACCAGGAGAGTTTTCTCGACTATTCCAATGAATCCCGGGGGTTGGAGCTTAGAAAATCCGAATGTTGAGGAATAAGGACCACCCTACCCTACATTTATCACTACTTCAAATACCTAAAATTAGAATCAGGTGCACCAGCTCAAGTGCAAATGATTAGAACATCGTTAGAGAGGATCTTGAAGGAACCTGTCTTATTTAAACCTCAGACATTTCGTTTGGTTTGCTCTTTGTTGTTGAAGTGTGCGGCGTCACCATGCCGAGATCAAAAGAACTCTCTGAGGCCTTCAGAAAGAAGGTTATAGATGCCTACGAGTCTGCGAAGGGATTTAAAAAGATCTCCAAACAATTTGAAATCAATCATTCAATTGTCCGGAAGATCATTTACAAGTAGAGAAGATTCCAAACAACTGCCAACTTGTTCAGGCCAGGCCGCCCCAGCAAGTTCAGCCCGAGAGCAGACCGCAAGATGCTGAAAGAAGTCTCTAAGAACCCCAGAATGTCATCACAGGACCCACAGGTAGCTCTTGCCACTGTTGATGTCAAAGTGCACGACTCTACCATTAGAAAGAGGCTGCACAAATTTGATCTGCATGGGAGGTGTGCCAGGAGGAAACCTTTGCTGTCCAGAAAGAACATCAGGGCAAGACTAAAGTTTGCCAATGAACACCTAGGCAAAGACCAGCACTTCTGGAACAATGTGCTCTGGACAGATGAGTCAAAGGTAGAGCTATTTGGCCACAGTACCAGAAGACATGTTTGGCGAAAACCAAAGACAGCATTTGGCCACAAGAACCTGATACCAACTGTAAAGCATGGTGGTGGAAATATTATGGTTTGGGGCAGCTTTGCTGCATCAAGGCCTGGGCAGCTCACCATCATAGGATCCAC